>NC_071502.1:23165151-23468181 GCF_028408465.1 Anastrepha ludens | reverse complement strand
ACTCTCTAATGGGCGTAATCTTGTTTCTATCATTCTTACTCTTTAACTATGGTGAAAAGGAAAATTGTGAGGAGAACTTCGGCTGCCATGTCACTTGGAAGATTCGGCAGCCGAATTCTGGAAAATCATTTCACATGCACTCATACGCTTGCTTGTTCAGAAGGCAACAAAGTGTCATTGGTTCCAAAACACAATCTCAGTTTTTTCGTAAACATATCTCAAGTGGCGTCAGCCAATCAGCTGATTCTGTCAAATTCGCTCAGAGCCGAATAACGGTTTGCTAAAGAGCACAACTCTAAAAATCAATAAGGTACCACTTCTATAAAAGCGTTACTAACTCCTCAGCTATGAAATTTAGCTAGCAACATTAATTGCCAAATGAGAAGAAACGTCAAATTTATGAGCACCGCATTTATGCCCATGGCCATAAAAAAATATAAAGAAGATTCGCTTTTAGCCTAGGCAGACGGCGGTGTTAATCGGGAGGTTTGGGGTAAACCATTACTTTCGTTAGAATTCGCCTCCACGCCACTCTGCCATCAGCTTTTCACTAACTCCAAAGTCGCCTTCCATGTCTTCTCTCCATCGTTTTCTCGGCCACGCTCTTCTTCCGTCGCCTTGTGGATTTGTTTCGAAGATCTTCTTTATAGCTCTCTCGTTACTCCTTCGTAGAATGTGACTTTACCATCGAATCCTTTGCGCTTTGATGATTACCTGAATACTGTTGCAACCCTGATAAGTGTGTCTAACACGTCGTTGTACCGAATGTGGTAAGTACTGTCTTCAAATCGTACAGATCCATATATTTTTCTTAGAATCCTTCTTTCAAAACCATTTAGGTAAATTGGATTTGACTCTTGGCTTCATTACTTCCATGTAAATCTGAGTGGATTAGGCGCTGCGTTATGCAACAGTTGGGACACGCGAGCGATGGGATGTGTGATCTGTTACAAAACCAGAGCAACAAAAATGGCATCACAACTCAACATCCACCTGATGAGTAATTCTCTGTCGGCAAAAATGGTACGGCTGGAGCTCTACAAGCCTAACACTCACCGAAGGGCTGCAAAAGCAAAAACTGACCTCATAGCTGACGCCAACGCCAAGCTGGCAAAGAAGTGGTGCAAAGAGCATAAAAGCTGGTCACTTGAGAATTGGAAGAATGTAGTATGGAATCATGGAAGACTACCAAACGTAGCCCACTATCCGGACATTTTTATACAACTTTTTTAATGGGTTAGGTGTAGTCAGAGGCCCAAAAAATTATGATTTTCAATATTTTTTTGTTTTGCTAGTCAATTGCCTTTTTTACAACAACAAAAACAAAGCATTAATACATCTCGTTTCGACTTGACTTTAGCAAAATTTCAAAAAAAAATTAATAATTGTAAAAGTTATCGCTGTTTGTGTGGAGCCCGTTTCTCCAGAAGTCCCTTGCGGTGATCATCACAAGTCCTTGGAAATGCATCTAAAATCAATCGGAGAAGAGAAATTATATATACATATATATATAATTGGCGCGTACACCCTTTTTGGGTGTTTGGCCGAGCTACTCCTCCTAGTTGTGGTGTGCGTCTTGATGTTGTTCCACAAATGGAGGGACCTACGGTTTCAAGCCGACTCCGAACGGCAGATATTTTTATGAGGAGCCTTTTCATGGCAGAAATACACTCAGAGGTTTGCCATTGCCTGCCGAGGGGCGACCGCTATAAGAAAAACCTTTTCTTCGCTTTGGTCACACCGAGATTCGAACCTACGTTCTCTCTGTGAATTCCGAATGGTAGTCACGCTCCAACCCATTCAGCTACGGTTGGCAATATATGACGTAAAATATTAGGCCTCTTCTTTCGCCAAGCGTTAGCAAGTGGCGAATATATTGGTAACGCGGGAATAGAGCTGCGTTTGTAAGGCAGTGAGTTATACCAGTCTAATGAGTTATAACCATAATCGCTAGCGGCGAATCTTACTCAATAACTTTGTTGTGGCTTTCGCATGCAAATTTCTCGTTAAGTTAATCCAAACATAAAGATAGCGAGCGGGGAAATGGCGAATAGACGAGGCCTACTGTGAACACGGTGTATGTATAGATTCATACATACAAACTTACTTAGAGTTTTTATTACAAGGAGAAAATCCAAATGCGTTTACATGCAATATATGAATGGTACATGAATGTACGAGGTGGTACAAAATGAATCAGCCTATCGGAATATGCATATAACAGTACTCGTATGAACTACACATCTGCAGCATACAAAAAGACAAGCAATAGAGCGCGTAAAGGGCAAAATAAATATTTCTATCACTTTTCTTTTTTTTATTTAATAAATGAGTTATTCAAAAACAAAATTTGATAAATAATTTTTCGCCATATACCTATGCATATTGAAACAAAAAATAATTGTAAAGTGAATCCTCATCCTTTTGCACGCATACCACCACCACCGCAACATTTTTCTATGCAAAAAAAAAGACACTAAATATGCATTCTAGCATAGAGGCATTCGTATCTGAGTAGGTGTGTATGTGTATGCCTATGCAGGCGATGCTCGTACCTACAGCTGCACTGTAGTTAGTTAGTAAGTGTAATTGAGAGTAAGAGAGGAAACAAATTACCGTTTTACAATGCACAATCAAAATGAGAAAACAATTAATTAGTATTGAAATTACAAATACAAATACATGTAAGTTCTTGCAAATAATTCAGTGCAAAGTTAAAAATAGAATTTCGGAACAACAAAAAATTTGCACGCATGCAAAATGAGTTCTGTAAAAAACATGAATAAGAACTTAAATATGATGTTTCAATAAAAAGAAAAAAAAAAATTGTGTATGTATGTATGTATTATATAACAATGTGTGTGTTAGTGTAATTAAGTTAAAAGCAGTCCTATGAAATCAAACTATCGCACTGATAAACAAATGTATGTATGTATACATACATACATAGTATATATTATATTTATGCATTTTCATAATTTACTGTTATTGTGGTACTTGTTAAAACAAAAACTGTATGTATATATTTTTATGTGCAATGGTTTTTATATGTGCGTTTGTGTCACATTCGAGTAATAATAACAGCGGCTATTCAATAATTGCAGTGCTCAATTTTCTGATACAAGGAAATAATAAATAAAAAATTCCTTTTTTGTGGTGAACGGCTGAGAGAATATTTTAATAATATTTTTTTTTTTTTTGCGTTTGAAACGCTTCTGGCAAACCTACAGAAAGTTGGCTTTTTATCCCAGAAAAAAACATTTATTTATTATTTATTAAATATATTACTTGCCTCATCGCTTGTTGAGCGGTGCCACCGATATCATTTAGTGTTGAAAAAAAATGGAAAGTTCAACCTTTTTCATTTTCACTCTCCAAAAGTATGTAGGTGCATACATACTTACATACATGCACCCATTTATGCATTCGCCTTTGTTTGCTGTTGGATTTCAAAGCATGCCCTACGAGTACAAGAATATTTAGTGTTATTGAGGTATTTTTGTGCATCAAATGAATTTCAGTGAGGAGCTTGATGATATATGTCATGGTGGTTTTTATTACAGGGTGGGCCATATAGCGTTTGCTTTTTGTACCGCCTATTTTTTTGAGAATGGTAACACAAATGACATGTCAAATGTGTTCATCATTTACTTAAAGCTTTGACATTTACGAAATGGGACGGTATACGCTTGAACAAAATTGGGAAATATTGAAAACTTATTTCCAAAGCGGTCTTCTTCTTCTTTTCTGATTTTGACATCGGTGGCTACGTCAATAAGCAAAATTGTCGGATTTGGGACTCAGAAAATCCACACGTTACTGTAGAGAAGCAAATGCATCCGCAACGAGTCACTGTTTGGTGCGGTTTTTGGTCTGGTGGTATCATCGGGCCATTTTTTTCGAAAATGAGCGAGGAGCCGCGGTTACAGTAAATGGCGAGCGTTACCGTGACATGCTCAACGAGTTTTTGTTTCCAAAAATTTAAGAGGATGACATGGACGATATTTGGTTTCAACAGGACGGTGCAACTTGTCACACTGCCAAAGTTACACTCGAACTTTTGGCTATCGTTTTTTGAAAACCGAATAATCAGCCCTTAAGTCCGATATCAATTGGCCGCCTCGGAGCTGTGATTTAAGCCCGTTGGACTATTTTTTGTGGGGATCCGTTAAGGATAAATGCTATGCGAACCATCCAGAGACGATTTTGATGCTTTAAAATACGAAACCGAAGTTGCCATTCATGAAATTGGAGCCCAAACAATCGAAAATGTGCTTAAAAATAGGGTTAATCGAATGGCCTACTGTAAAGCCAGTCGTGGCAGTCATTTGAACGATATTATTTTTCATTCATAAATGGCAATGTTCAATCTTCAAAATAAAGAACAAAGTTTGAAAAAATATTGATTAGTTTCTTTTTATAGCCGATTCAAAAACCAAATTTTACATTGCACACCCTATAGCTCTACACCCAGAATTTATTTCGGTCAATATGTCCGAATTTTGCAAGAAGGTCAACGTTTTCTTCTCAGCGATGTTACTTTCAAATTTCGAAGTTATCAAATGAATGAAACGAGTACTCTGGGACTAGTCTCCAATTGTACCCCATAGGGACTAGTAATGGAATACTCGTTTTGAAGGCTAATCGCATAATTTTTCCAGGATTAATTTTGCACACACTTTAAAAACGTACTATACATAAAAATGCAACATGTATTTGTGCTTGCCACTGTATGTTAGCTCACCTTAGCTACCCTCCACCTCTCGCGCTAACGCCGTCAAAGATTCTCGCCAACATGAGCTTATTACACCTAAACTGCACTCTAATCATAAATATTTGAAAAATATTAGAATAAGAAAAAAAGTTTAAAAAGAAAATACATAAATGAAAATGTTTTCAATTAGAATAAATAGAAAATAAGAAATGCCTACAGCCATTTAATACAACAAAAACAAAAGTAAAGCAAAGCAAATATTCTTTGTTAAGAGATTAAAATGAAAGAGAATATGGATATTAAATCGAAATTGATTAAAAAAATTTTCTCGCGACTAAACATCAAATCGACATACAGATTTACGCATATAAAACAAAGCGCATTCATTAAAGATGGTGGCTCTAGATCAACAACAATATTTTGTGCGTTTGATTGTCATGGCAAAGTATTCGAAAAGTAGTAAAGAAAAAATGAATTCGCCTTGTTTCATTCTGTGCTGACAGCCATATGGACACGGCGAAACAAAAGAATCAAATCAGCTGATTTACCGACACTACCTTTAATAGATTCGCCTTGATAGAAAAAGTTGAAATTCAGATAATTAAAAGTTCCTCTTAATATTTGTATAACCTACTAAGATGTTATAAATTTAATCCCCTTAGTTTTAATTTATACATCAAAACAGCAAAATATCATCTGAAAATCAGTTGTTTGTGCGCTGATAGTGTTTTTTTTATCAAATTTTCAAAAGCCTGTGAGCAGCCTATGTAGGCTTATCCACATCGCCAAAAACTCAAAAATTCATTTCTCGAGAAAAATCAAAAAGCAGGGTTTTTATTCTTATAATATTTCCTTAGGACCCCCTGCAACTAAAGGGTTTTCCAATAACAGGTGTTATTTTGAATAGCCCGCTATTTCGGTAGATCTCACTTTTGAAGCTGTCATTTTTTGATATTTAACAAGTAGAAACTACGCCATTAATAAAAATCGAACGATACACGCTTAAACAACAACAAACAGCATTCCCTTCTTCTTCTTAATTGGCGCTATAATCGCTTACGCGATTTTGGCCGAGTTTAAGAAAGCGCGCCAGTAGTTTTTTTTCTCGTGCTAACTGGTGCCAGTTGGACTCACCAAGTGAAGCCAAGTCTTTCTACACCTGATCTTTCCAACGCTAAGGAGGCCTTTCCCTTCTTCTGCTACCACCAAGTCCTTCTTCACCTGATCTTTCCAACGTAGAGTAGGCCTTCCTCTTCCTCTACTACTACCAGCTGGTACCGCATCGAATACTTTCAAAGCCGGAACGTTTGTATCCAATCGGACGACATGACGCAGCCAATGTAGCCGCTGGATCAAACAGCATTGAAATTATTAAAATTCACTATAAAAATGGTGAAAATTTGGCAGAGACTAACATTTTTGGGTCATCGGGAAGCACCTTGTCGGACTGCAATACAGAAATTGGTGGAAAAATTCGAGCTGTTGCGACAAGTTAGTGATGTGAAGAGTAAAACCCGTGCACATCGCTCAAGAATAGCCGAAAAAAAAAATATTGCTGTTGTAGCCGAAAATGTTGAAGCAAACCCAGGTTTGTCCATTCCTCGGCGTTCTTTGGAATTAGGCATTCCACAAACGTCGTTACACCGTCCGTATTTTGCATAAAGATTTGGGTCTTAAGTCTCCAGTTAACCCAATAACTCAAGCCGGCCGATCATCAACAACGTCGTGTCTTTGCTGATTCGGTCGTTGAAATGCATGAAAATGACCCGGAATTCCATCGAAAAATAATCTTGAGTGATGAGGCCCATTTCCACCTCGGTGACTTCGTTAACAAGCAAAATTGTCGGATCTGCGACTCAGAAAATCCAAGAGTTATTGTTGAAAAGCCGCTCTATCCTCAACGTGTGACTGTTTGGTGCGGTTTATGGTCCGGTGGAGTCCTTGGACCTTACTTTTTCGAAAATGAAGCTGGAACAACAGTTACAGTGAATGGATTGCGCTATGGAGGGAGATGTTTAATGATTTTTTATGGCCGGAATTGGATGGTATTGATCTGGACAACGTTTATTTTCAACAAGACGGCGGTACGTGCCACAGAAATAACGAAACCATTGATCTTTTATCAAAATAACTCCTCTTATTGGAAAACCCTTTTTAATAAAAAGTGGCTTAAATCAATAACAACATTTTTTTTTGTAATTAAGTTTAGTAGTTTTACAAAAGCTATTTCACTGGATGAATTGGATACAATTCTTGTTAAAAAAGAAATTTAGAAATTTTTTCTACGATCGCTAGATTTCGAAATAAAAATTTTGAAGAAAAGTTGAGATTGAGCCAAAAAATTGAGATTTTACTAAACCGTTTGGCACACTTAAAATATCTAAATGAACCCCAAATACAACAAAATAGCCAAGTAGCAACAACATCTAAAATTCCAAAGTTCAGGGACGTATGAAACGCTTCACATAACTTAGGCTTCTACTTGTACAAGAAGGCGCGAAATTAATCACCCTATCGGAAGATTTATAATTTTTGCATATTCCGTTGTACGTCAATAATATTTGACACTTGTGAACTAGAAAGCTGTTGTTAACAAACCAAGAAGCGATGGAGAGCGTAGAGGTTAAAATAAAGATTTCCATTATTAAAATTATTTTTTTTTATTTAGTAAAAAAATGAATTGCATAGATAAACTTATACAAATTTGTAGTATACGACGGACGCTGTCCGAGTTGGTTGGTGGGTGTCAAAAAACCAGGCACAAGAGTGGATCGATGAGCTGGTGTATTATCATGCAATAAGCCCCAGCTTCCTCCTTCGTGGTATTCAGGGCGAATTCGACTAATGTTGCATCGCTTCAAAACGCCAAGATAGAAAATCGTATTAACGATTTGGCCCATTGGCGCGAACTCCTTGTCCTTCCCTTGGAATCGTAAAAACAAATGAGCATCGACTTGATTTTTGACTTCTTCAAACGCGATTTTTTGGGTGGTGACTCGTCTGGGGCCTTTCATTCGGCACTTTGACATTCGTTTCAGGTTCATGTTGGAAACAGCACGCTTCGTCACCAGTTACAATGTTGTAAGGGAAATTCTCGTATTTTCTTGCCTCTTTAACGAAGTCTTTGGGAAATTGAATTCTGAGCAATTTTTGGTCCCCAGTTAACTTGTGCGGAATGAAACGTGAACAGACCTCTGACTTAAACTTTGGTATAGAAAAAAGTGTCCGCCCAAGGAAAATATACGTCTAATAGAGGTGCCCATTAGAAAAGGTTTCACTGTATATGGTATCTTCTACAGGTATTTAAGACGATCCCCTTGTTGTACTACAAAGTGAGGATCCCATACTTATATGTAGTTTTCTGCCATCTTCAAAGGTTACACAGGTACACAAGTAGATGTGTCTTGACCAGTCGAAGGTCGGCAGTAATTAGGAAAACTTGTTCTCTAAGACCACTACAATGAACTGATCTTATATTCGAGCCGTATGCTGCATATACAAGGTGGCGCAATATTAATCATCCAATTTTTTGTTTGTTTACTAAATCACAAAAGGAAATTTTGATAAAAAAACTATATCTGTACTTCATATACAAGGTGGCGCAAAATTAATCATCCATGTTTTTTTTTAATTTTTTTTACTAAATCACAAAAAAAAATTGGTGGAAAAATGATATCTGACCTGCATATACAAGGTGGCGCAAAATTAATCATCTATTTTTTTTTTACTAAATCACAAAAACAAAAAATTTATGAAAAAATGATATCTGTACTTCATATACAAGGTGGCGCAAAATTAGTCACCAATTTTTTTTTTCTACGAAATCACAAAAAAAATGATGAAAAAAATGATATCTGTACTTCATATACAAGGTGGCGCAAAATTAATCATCCATTGTTTTTTTTTTAATAAATCTCAAAAATAATTTGATGAAAAAAATGATACAAAATGATACCTGTACTTCATATACAAGGTGGCGCAAAATTAATCATCCATTGTTTTTTTTTTAATAAATCTCAAAAATAATTTGATGCAAAAAATGATACCTGTACTTCATATACAAAGTGAAGCGAAATGAATTATCCAGTTTTTGTTTTTACTAAATCACGAAAAAAATTTTGATGAAAAAAAAATTTGTTTTGAGGAAATCTACATATTCTACAAATATCATGAGCTTAAATTAATTTAAGCTAGCAAAAATCATAATCGAATAAGAAATCAGGCAAGGCGGTGTATTAAAGACATAATTTAATGTAGTTGCGCGTAGGCAAGGAAATGTTTAAGGGGTTTCAATAAACATGATCCCAATAAACATAAATTCAAGAGACATTTAGCATTTCAAGAATATGGATAAAGCACGAGAAACAAATTGTAGTTAAGTATAATAAAAAATTTAGATTTAGTAAATCTTCAGGTTTTGCAGACATTTGAAAAGCTAAAAAAGAGGAGAAAAAGTTAAGTGCAAAATCAAATGCAAATTAATACAAAAAATATAAAAAATGTATGACAAAAGACGGTAAACGCAAGTGTATGAGAAGAAATATATAACTAAATAAAGAATAAAGCGAGATAAATTTGTTACACTGTTTTGCATAAAGTCGTAAAATATAAAGAAAAAAGTGTTTGCAATAAGAATGGTGTTAACTGCCCATAGCTTCATGTAAAATTCCCTGATGTATTTTCTGCAATTTTTACTCAATATTTAGATATTTATTTGGAGCTTCTTTCCTGTACATTTTCGTCATTCCATTTTCGCCTTTCGCGAGTATTGAAGGAAGTTCAAGCATAAATGTTTTGAAAAAAATGTTGTAAAAAGTGCAGAAGCGAAAAAAAACGCAAATAAAATAAACAAATATAGTATTAAAAGAAACAAATGGAAAAATATGAAAATAAAAAAAAGCTGCATCCTTTGTTGGTCAGAATTCCATTGAAACAAAAAAAAAAATATTGAAAATCAAAATAACATAATTTAAGTTTAAGCGAAGTTAGTCAAGAATAGAAGACTAACTGCATTCCATGACTAATAATTGACCGTGAAATTTAATAAAATTACAAGAAAGAAAGTCAAAACTGTGTTTTATTCAAAAATATTGGAAATTCAAGCCTTTGTTAAAAGTGAATTAACCCCTTACCGCATAGGAGCCCATGTATGGTATTGCAGATTTGTTTGTATTTTATTTCCAAATAAAATATTATTATAAAATAATTCAAACTCTTTTAATCCATCAAATATTTATATACACATGCCCCACAAAGTCTGCGTTCACCCGAATAGCCTTCTTAAATTTATTAAAAACAAAATTGAATATTATGATTAAATTGAAATCTTTACAATTTGTTTATTCACTACATTCCCAGCTTTCAAGGGCAAACAAAAAAAAAACAAGATTCCCCACTTCACTTTTTAGATAACGGGAAAATAATTTCAGCAGCATGTAAATGTGGCACCAAAAAGTCTGCGTTCAGCCTGTTTATTTTAATAATACCATTAATTTTAAGATATTTTTCCTTGTTTATACTAATTTTTGATTGCGCATTACTTCGACTAAATGTTAACAAAGCTTAGTTGAACATTTTATTTATAACTGGAGATAATTAAAGAACATGGAAGAAAAGGGAAAAGAAATAAGGGTTTCTGAGAGGAAAATAATTATAAAAATGTGGAAAGCCGGAAAAAGTTTCTGAAATATTGGAAAATCTATTGGGAGAACGTATTCCTCTATTCAGCGAGTTGTAACAAATTTTCGGCAAACTGGAATTTTTACATCTAAGCCCAGGTCAGGGCGTACGAAAAAATTATCGACCCGGGAAGAGCGTTCTATAATCAATCAAAGGTTAACCCCCGGATTACATCCTCAAAATTAGTTGAAAACATAAATCAAACATTTAAAAAAAGTATTTGCGTTGAAACTGCCAGAAAAGTTCTACGTCAAGCTGGATACCATGGTAGAGTCGCCCGAAGAAAGCCTTTCATTTCTCTTGTGAACAGACGTAAACGCATTCAGTTTGCTAATGAGTACATAAATAAGCCTCCCGAGTTCTGGAAAAAAGTAATATTTTCAGACGAAAGTAAATTTTGTATATTCGGAATAAAAGGCCGTCAAATTGTTTGGCGAAAACCTGGAACTGCTCTTGAAAAGCAAAATCTTGCTGGCACGGTTAAGCTCGGAGGTGGTGGGGTTATGGTTTGGGGCTGCATGGCGGCAAATGGGGTGGGTCAGTTAGAATTTATTGATTCGACGATGGATAAATGGGGATACTTGAATATCTTGCTGGAACGGTTAAGCACGGAGGTGGCGGGGTTATGGTTTGGGGCTGCATGGCGGCAAATGGGGTGGGTCAGTTAGAATTTATTGATTCGACGATGGATAAATGGGGATACTTGAACATACTAAAACGGTATTTAAAGCAAAGTGCAGAAAATATCGGCATATCAAGAGCATTGTGGTCTCAACAAGACAACGACCCGAAGCACACAGCCGAGATCGTTAAGTTTTGGCTCTTGTACAACGCCACATTCCCCAGATCTTAACCCCATCGAGCATCTGTGGGATCTATTGGAAAAAAGAATTCGTCAGCAAGTGATTACTAGTAAAGAGGTTTTGCGGAGTGTCATGCAGGCAGAATGGAGGAAGCCATTATTCACCGTTATCTAAAAACTTATGTGAGGAATCTTGAAATTTATTTTTGTTTTTGAAACTTAAACATATAATAAACATATAAATATATATAAATATATACAAATTTATAAAAATTATAAAATCAGGTTGTGTGTTTCATTCACTAAAAAGTTATTGTAGGGTGAACGCAGACTTTGTGGGGCATGTGTATGTATTTAGCGATAATAAAACGCAAAAAAATTGTCCATGTCTTTATGACATTTCGAAATAACCTCGCTTTTGTGCAAGTGGGAGAAGAAAGCAGAATTAAAGTGCGCGTGATTCATTTTCAATAAACGATTTTGGAATTGTAGTGCAAGACCGCCAGGTGCACAGAAAGCTCATTTGTTCACTTTAATGGTCAAAGCAACATTTTTCAAGTTAGTCGAACACGTAACATAAAATATTGTAAATCGAATCGCTTAAACTTTTAACTATATTTTTTAAAATACATTGACGCAAATTTTTCAATTGAAAATAATTTTTGCACACGAATCCGTGAAAGCTTTGAATGGGATAACGTTAGGGACCTTGCACCAGGATCAGTGGCTATATTCCCTGACGGCTCAAGGCTAAATATCGGTCAGTCCAGAAGTTCGTGCGTATTTTAGCCATAATTTCACTTTTGTACGATTTTTGCATACAAAAAATTATTCGCGGAATATAACGGAACTATTTATATTTTCTTTGATATGTAGTGCATTCAACAAGTGATTTTAATCGCGGATAGAAGCACGTGTTGTTAAAAACTAAAATGGAATCTTCGAACGCGTTTAAGAGGCATATTTTGTATTTTTTTATAAAAGTAGTAAAAATGCAACAACTGCCGCTGCAGAAATAAACACTGTTCACGGAGAGGATACCGTGAGTGTAAGGACTGCGCAAAAGTGGTTTTCTAAATTCCGAAGTGGAAACTGCGACGTGGAGGATGCACCGTGCGCTGGTCGTCCTGAAGTCTTTAACTCCGACGCCTTGCTCGAACTCGTGGAAGCTGAGCCAAATTTGACAGTCGATATGATAGCTCAAAGCTTAAGTTCTTCACATGGAACAGTTCACAGTTCACAGGCACCTGGCTCCTGGGGAAGGTTTCAAAGCTGGGCAAATGGGTTCCGCATAGACTTTCCGTCGCCAACCTTCAGCAGAGAGTGAATGTGTGTTCTCAGCTGCTGCAAAGGCTGGAAAATTAAAATGAAACTTTTTTGAACCGCATCGTTACTGGTGATGAAAAATGGGTCCTTTACAATAATCCTGTTCACAAACGCCAATGGTTAGATAAAGATGAAACACCAGAACCGACCTCTAGATATGGCCTTCACCCCAAGAAGATTATCCTGTCTATTTGGTGGGATATGACCGGTTTTGCTTATGATGAACTTCTGGAGCCAAACCAGACGATAACTTCTTCTTCTTCTTAATTGGCGCTATAACCGCTTACGCGATTTTGGCCGAGTTTAACAAAGCGCGCCAGTCGTTTCTTTCTCGTGCTAACCGGCGCCAGTTGGACACACCAAGTGAAGCCAAGTCCTTCTCCACCTGATCTTTCCAACGCAGAGGAGGCCGCCCTCTTCCTCTGCTACCACCAGCTGGTACCGCATCGAATACTTTCAAAGCCGGAGCGTTTGTATCCATTCGGACGACATGACCCAGCCAACGTAGCCGCTGGATCTTTATTCGCTGCGCTATGTCTATGTCGTCGTAAAGCTCATACAGCTCATCGTTCCATCGTCTGCGATATTCGCTGTTGCCAACGTGCAAAGGTCCAAAAATCTTACGCAGAATCTTTCTCTCGAACACTCCAAGCGTCGCTTCATCGAATGTTGTCATCGTCCAAGCTTCTGCGCCATACGTTAGGACGGGCAAGATGAGACCCTTATTGAGTGTTAGTTTTGTTCGTCGAGAGAGGACTTTACTGCTCAGTTGCCTACTTAGTCCAAAGTAGCACTTGTTGGCAAGAGAGATTCTACGTTGGATTTCAAGGCTGACATTGTTATCGGTGTTAATGCTGGTTCCTAAATAGACGAAGTCTTTTACAACCTCAAAATTATAACTGTCAACAGTGACGTGGGTGCCGATACGCGAGTGCGCCGACTGTTTGTTTGAAGACAGGAGGTACTTCGTTTTGTCCTCGTTCACCACCAGACCCATTCGCTTTGCCTCTTTATCCAGTTTGGAGAAGGCAGAACTAACAGCGCGGTTGGTAAGGCCGATGATGTCAATATCATCGGCATACGCCAGCAATTGTACGCTCTTATAAAAAAATTGTGCCTGAGCGATTAAGTTCTGCGGCTCGCACGATGCTCTCCAACATCAGGTTAAAGAAGTCACACGACAGGGAGTCACCCTGTCTGAAACCTCGTTTGGTATCAAACGGCTCGGAGAGGTCCTTTCCAATTCTGACGGCGCTGTTGTGTTGAGCAACGTCATCTTACATAGCCGTATTAGTTTTGCGGGGATACCAAATTCAGACATCGCGGCATACAGGTAACTCCTTTCCGACGATAACTGCTGATTATTATTCCCATTCGCTATCAAACCTGAATGGGGCACTTAAAAAAAATCGACCGTCTTTAGTGAATAGACGCAAAGTTTTGTTTCACCACGACAACGCAAGACCTCATACCGCAAGGCAAACATTAGGCAAGCTGAACGAACTCGGATGGGAGCTAATGCCACATCCAGCATACTCTCCGAATATTGCACCTTGTGATTATCACCTTTTCTGTGGACTTCAATGCCATATGAGTAACAAGAACTACTCCTCAAAAGAAGCTTTAAAAAGGGATATCGAAGCGTATTTTGGCTCCAAGGACAAACAATTTTTTGAGCAGTAAATTAAAAATTTGCCTAAACGTTGGGAAGGTATTGTAAATAATGAAGGAAAATATATTATTGATTAATAAATACTTTAAACATCTTTTTTATTAATTTAAAACCACCTTTAAAAAATGCACGAACTTATGAACTGACCTGATAATAAGGTTGGGAGTAACATCCACTGAGAAGTGCTCCCGCAGCATTCACTCTACATACATGTGGCTGTTTATGTTAATACAATAACAAGAATAGCAACAAAAACTATCTGACAATAACTAAGCTGCCATAAAGTCACTACAGTGCAATACAGGGTCCGGCACTCGAAGTGCAACCAACTCAAAATGCCATAAATTTAGTTTGGAAAATTACTTTTATTCAATTCAGAGTAAAAAATGTATGAAAATAATACAAAATTAAAAATAAGTTTATTTTTGCTCGATTTGACTACCTTTTGCCTCAACTATGGCCTTGAGACGGTCCAGAAGCGAATCGCAAGCTGCCCGAATGTGACTTGCAGGTATTTTGGCGCACTCCCACACAATGGATTTTTTCAGCTCCTCTAGCTTGAGTAATCTTTTAGTTCGGACCTTGCTCTCCAAAACGAATCGAAGAGAATAATCCAACGGATTCGCGTTTGGTGAATTTGAGAGTCTTTGTGTGGGCGTCATGAAGTTGGGAACGTTGTTTTTCGCCATTCTTGGTTCATTCGAGCTTTGTGAGATGGTTACGAGTCCTGTGCCCTTACTCTGTAATGCGATGCGAAAGAAAAAATTCGCGAAATCGCAAAATCGGTACTCGGTATTTTGACATTCGCATTCACATTTTGCGCTTTCGCAATTTTTTCTCCCTTTTCGCATCGGCAGCACTCTGTATTGCGAAAGTGAATGTCAAACAGCTGTCACTATCGCATTTTTCTTGCTACAAGTAATAGCCATACGCAATTTCCAAATATGTATGTAAGTATTCATTGATAATTTTATAAATTTGAAATATTAATTCATTGTACCTTTTTGGAAAAATATATAGGGCAACTGCAAAGACCAACAAGCAAACACAAAAGAAACAATTCGAAATCCTAGTGGACTTCATGACAACACATCCAGATTTGGCAAAGTGACTAATGAAGACGCCCAACGCAAAAACAACAGTCAATAATTTATGGAAGAGAGTAACTTCCCAACTAAATGCTGCTGGACCAACGATGCGTGATATGGCCGGCTGGAGAAAAGTAACTTTAGTGACATGTGTACTTTTTATTTCTATAATGGGATTATTATAATTTTCAGATTTGGGCTGACTACAAACTCCATTTGAAAGCCAAAATGCGTCGGAACAAAACCAATATTGCTGGTACAGGGGGCGGTCCGTCTGTTTATTCCTCACTGAACCAATTAGAACAGCGAGTAAGCGAGTTGCTATCTATAAAGAGTTTGGTGCGCGTCAGACGGACGTACCAACTAAAAGTTTTGAAGCAGCTTTTAATGATAGCGATTTAGTCGATATGCCCGAAGAGGCGAATTACAGCGATTCAGTCGATGTGCCCAAACAGGTGACTGAGAAACCTTCCTGCAGCCGTTCGGTACTCACTCCACGCAATAAGCAAAGCTTACTTAAAAAGCAGGTGGATAATCAAATTATGTACCAAAAAAATTCAACAGAAATACTGACTGAGATTAATGATTCCTTAAAAAATATTTCCAAAACCATGAAAATAGCATATAAAATAGAAAAAAAGCTAAATTTAGCAAAAGAGCAATTCGTCCATAGTCAAAAAATGGACCTTGATAATTTAAAGTTAAAACTTAGCAAATTAGAAATTCAAAAACAAATGTTGGATGTGAAGTTGCAGACAAGTAAGACACATGAGAAACATGGAACTTCCTTTTAATTTTTTACTTATGTATCTACGCATGTGCCTACACATACAAGTGACTTAGTTTCGATGTACCTGTCCATGCACAGTGCCTTACCGAAGTACGAGTATTATAGCTTAAAAAATGTATACAATATATATAATTTGTGCACTATTGCTATTACAATAGTTTTAATACCATATATGTATGTACACACTTTGTAGACCTAACTTAAATAAAAGACTGAATTCATATTTATTAAAAAACGATTTAATTTAAACACATTTTTCATACAGAATTTCGAGTGGCAATCATATCATTTTTTATTTGGTCTCTTACACGTCTAGCTATATTTCCAAAACTCGGATTTTCTACATTTTCTATATTTACCATGTTCACTTGTTCCGGTTCGAATTCTCAACTCTGAGGATGAACTTTGAACATTATACATATATTATGCAGAGCACAACAAACATTTGGTATTTGCACAACCTTTTCTGGAGCACAGTGCAACTCCCTTGAAGCTAGAAGGCAACGAAATCGGCCTTTCAAAACGCCAAAAACTCTCTGAATTAACGACCTTCCCTTTGAATGTTTTTGATTAAAAAAAATGTTCGTCTGAATCCTCCGTAGAATTCCTGTATGGAGTAGGGAGCCATGCTTCCAACGGATATCCTGAGTCGCCTGCAGATAACAAAAATATAAAGGTATTTTTAGTTGAATAACAATAAATTAAAACGTGTGAAAATAATACAAAATTAAGAATAAGTTTACTTTTGCTCGATTTTACCACCTTTTGCCTTGTCTATGGCCTTGAGATGGTCCAGAAATGAATCATAAACCGCCCGAATGTGACTCGCAGCTATTTTGACCCAATCGCGGTCAATGGCTTTTTTCAGCGCCACGAGACTAGTGAATCTTTTATCTCGGACTTTGCTCTGCAAAATGGCACAAAGCGAATACTCCATCGGATTCGCGTCTGGTGATTTTGAGAGCCATTGTGTGGACGTTATGAAGTTCGGAACGTTGTTTTTTAGCCATTCTTGATTCACTCGAGCTTTATGAGACGGTGCCGAGTCCTGTTGAAACGTCCATGGTCTGCCACCGAAATGTTTGTCTGCCCACGGCTTCAAAGCAACCTCCAGTATACTTTCCCGATAATATTTCCCACTTACCTTGACGCCAGGCTCGATGAAAACGATTGGAGAGCGCCCATCTGCGAATACAGCCGTCCAAACCATTACCTGTGGCGGGTGCTGCCTCCATCGATGACTCTAATTTTCGTCGGTCAAATAAACCCTGTCGTTTTTGTAGTTGCTTAACCCTCTAGTGCATAGAAAAGATTTTTTATTATAAAATTATGTTTGTACTAATTAGAGGCCATAAAACACAAACATAATATTATTTTTATTTGTACGACCCGAATTCGCTCTGTGGCCCCGCCTCTGGACGGTCTTATGCAGGTAGCTTAAAAAAAAATTACTAAAAATACAATACCACTTAAACAAGTAAACAGAAAACGTTTATTTATAAAAATTTAAGTAATATATAAAATAGTATACAAATTGTTAAGTTTGGTTCAAAGTCTAAAAAGAACGAATATATGTACATATACATTTACTTAGAAATAACTTCCCACCATATCTTCAAAAATGTCCTTTATTCAGCATGAAATTCCTTAAAATATGATTTTTTGACAGACATGCAAAGTGATATGTTGCATTTTTCGCAATAAACTTGAGTCTCCGATTTACATGGCTTGTTACGACATTGACGTTTATTACTTTTATCGCAGAAATTTAGTCAATGATTGAGACAATCATACCTTATATTGGGTGGTGGTAGGTACAGTAACTTGCTTCCCTTTGGTACTTCTTCGGCTTGTTTTTCTGCAGCAGTGGGGCGACCTAATTTTTTCGTTTCCGATATGAGCAGGAGAGTTTCGGCGATTTCTTCCCGAAATCGTGGAAGCTCGACACGCTGATGTTTTTCACGATTGATGCGATGGTATAAAACGTAAGCGTTCACTATTGCCAAGTCGATAACTTGGTGAAATATACGAGATGGCCATTTACCAGTCTTCATGCGAATTTTGTAGCGACCAATTAGACTGTTATAGTGACGGGACAATGTGTTTCGGTCGCTCGGATTATTCGAGTTAAATGGCTGCACACCTGCATACGTTGACGCTAAACGAACTGGTTTGCTGTCCTTCCAAACAACAGTAGAAATATCTACTCCAAATGCGGTGGCAACGAATTCCTCCAAATATCCACGAGAAGCTTTTTTCACCACTAGCTGTTCATCGGTAGATAGTTTACAGTTTTTCACACGGTTGGCTCGAAAAGTTCCAAGCGAATAAATCCACGACTTCGAAGGTAAACCAATAGTCCAAGCGACGTAAAGTAATTATCGAAATACACTCTGTGGTTTGAAAAGTCTGGTATGTTTCTTGACAAACGGACAACAATATTTGAAGCGGCTCCCAAATCAGGCATTTCTTCTTCAAGGACGTTATCGGCAGCGCCTGTAAACAATTCAAAACTATAAGAAAACCCTTTGGTGTCTCAAATGGAGAATATTTTGAAACCCCAATTATGAGGCTTTTTCGGCATATAGATACTGCTTGATATTTGTTGTAGACATTTTCGTGCCGCACATTTGTTCGTCGATGCTCAAACGCTGGGACATTGGCACAGAGGAAAATCGAACATTCATATGTTTGATAATAGGTCGAACAAGGTACAAGATATCATAGTCAGCGTGGTCTCTAGATGGTCGTTTCGATCCATCAGCGAAATGTATGTAGCTCCGAATTTCTTCGAATCGATTTACTGACATGGCATTTTTTATTGGTTGAAAAGAATGTCTGCCCCAATATTATCGCACATTCGGAAAACGATATACAGTGCACTCGGGAAAACGTCAACACTAGTTTACGTCAACATCCCAAAACGTCAAACCTTAATTTTTTACATTGTCTACTCTAAAACGTCAACCAAACCACAAAGCTCTAAAACGTCAACTTTCAATAAATCAAAATTTTGAATTAAGCAACAGTTAAAATACACAGTTTTGATCACACACACACATTTATTTCATGAAATTAGTTCAGAATTCGGGTACTCCCCTTATATTTAAGTACATACATATTTATGTATGTTATGTAGAATAGAAAAAAATTGGAAAGGAAAAAACAACAGAAAAAAATAACCGATTTTTTTTAGATGCATAAGTATGTATGTGAAATGTGATCTCTTTTGAAATGCGTTTCTTTAGTTTTAGTTAGGCTGAAAGCCTTTTTTGTTCTTTTTTTGTATTTGTTTATGTCAATAAACATTGTTATAGTCAATAAAAACGTTTAAAGCACACTATCAATATGTTTTTTTATTAAAAGTTTCTACATTCATAAACGTCAACAATTTGTTAAACGTTTTTTTTTTTAATTAGTTTTAATTAGTTGACGTTTTCCCGAGCGCACTGTATAGACATAAATATCAGTATGCCAATATATTTTCGTATTTCTTGCACTGTTCAGACGAAAGTTAAATTTATTTTCTTCTGACGAGCATAGAGACTGGTTTCGTCACAAATCAGTTTCAATAGCTCTGTATTAAAAAAGTATGCGAAGCAGTCATAGGGTGTTTTTAAGTGAAAAAACTCTTCAAGATTCGGGTTATGAAACGTCAACTCTTCAACATTTATTTGAAGATGATTTTTACGCCACAGTAAGTTTTGAAACTCTTTCATATTGTTTCGAAGATTAGCAACATCGCATTCAAAGTGCGCTGAAGAAGTTGGTATACCCCTTCCCAAAAATTCGTCTGTTCCTGTAATTTCAATTTCTCCTTGTGAAACCGGTACATACATGCTTTTTAGATTTTCTTGTGGACCAGTTGGTACAGCAAGGGAAAGAGAAGGATCAGATACAGAAATGTTGTTTGCTGTTTCTTGTAGAAAGGAATCATTTTGATTGGGGACCACAAAATCTGGGTCATTCACGTCGTTGTCACTATCGAAATCATCGCCTTCAATTTCCTCATCACTGTTTTCGCAAAAGTCCATAAAGTCGTTGAACTTCTCATCTGACATCTTCGACAAGTCGTATTTGCGTTTGCGTCCCCACCGCGACATTTTTCTAGTGATAAAAAATATAAATATAATATATAAATAATAACTGAACATTTTTTTTGAACGCACTGCATACGGCCTCCTGTAGACGGTTGCAGCGTGAAGCACACAGTGGCACAATGTACATAAAAAAAAACTTGGAGAGCACTTTATCTCACTCTACACTTCTCAATCTACTTACCAAATATTTTTTTAACTCAATATTCTAATAGGGCACTTCTTAGGAAGTCTCACAAAACACCTTCTCAGAAAAATACTTTTTTCGGTTATTTGATCACTTCTTTTAATTCCACTTGCAAAATTTTTGTAATATGAGCACATGCAGCTTTCACGATCAAGGGTAAACTGAAGAATATGAAGCACTTCGTGTTTTTAGTTTATTTTTTTTTTGCTTTTAAGTGTTGCCCGCCTGTAGGCGGTTATATGCACTAGAGGGTTAATTTGAAACATTTTCTCGTCAGAAAACACAATGTTCAGAAATTGACCGCTTTCGGCCAAGCGAAGCAACTCCTGCGCTCTCTCAAGTCTGACTTTTTGCTGCTTTGGTGTGGGATCTTTTAAGGCTTGACTTTGGCATCATTTTTCAGTATGCGGCGGATGCTACGCTCAGATATTTTCAGTTATCTCGCCATTTGATTGGCACTTCATCGTGGATTTCGCTCAAGTCGCTTCTTCAGTTTTTGAACCATTTCACGTGAAGTTTCAGTCGTTTAATGACCACCTCCATGACGTTTCGCGATGCTACCAGTATCATTGAAACGAGATTGGGTTTTTCAACAAGAAAATTACGCTAATTTTATAGAGAATGGCTTTTATATTACGCACCCAGCCGACTAAATACGCTGCCGCAGAGTCCGGATTTAGTGAACCAATCCTGTTTACACTGACGGCATTACCAAATACGCATATCCAATACTTTGCTTTTCCTATTTTTTTTTTATTTTTTATTTTTTTTTTTAATATTCATTTTTATTGTAACTAGTTAACAAAAATAAACTAACGAGCAATTTTCTTCGGTTTTTGTATAATACAATTAATGTGATGGTGCTTTGCACAAAACTTGCAAAGGAGTTGATTACTGCACGAGGTGGTGCGGCTTTTTGCGTTTCAGCCTTACAAACCATTTTTGTTGGTCAGTGAGGGCTGAGGCTTCGCTGTTGACATGATGAGATAGCCTATTTATATGAGATAGGGCATTTTTTTGAATTACGACGGCAACTGGCTCTATGCCGAGATCGCGTTCGAGATCGCTGATGCGTACATACCAGGGCGCGTTAGTAGCGCATCGCAAAATTTTATTCTGGAACCTTTGAATTTGAAGTATGTTGCTGGAGCTTGAGCAACCCCATAGTTGTATCCCAAACGTCCAAATTGGTTTTAGTATTTGCTCGTAGAGAAGTACTTTATTGTACATGGATAAAGCAGATGTTTTACCCATAAGCCAATACATGTTTCTGAATTTAATATCGAGTTCTTCTCTTTTCTTTTTTACGTGAGAACTCCATCTCAGTTTAGTGTCAAGAGTCATACCCATTCCTATTTGAAATAATTAAGGAAATCAAAACTTTTACAGATAAATTTCGACTGGTTTTTCGTACGCAAAAATGTGTTCCATATGACTACCCCAAGTCACAGTCATCACTGGATAACTATCCGATTCGTTCGAATTAAAGAGGTTTGGACTGTACTCCAACAGGCAAACTTCATTCATTCAAACACACCTTATTTTTACATATAGGGCTTGTTCGAGCTTCAATCACAACCGCAGTGTTGTATGATTTGTGAGAGTATCAGGTTCGATGTAAAATTCTCGCAACATTATCGAAAGCATCTCGTTCGAAGTGGCAAAAATTCGGCAAATGTTGCGCGCGAATACAAATAAATCGGCAACAAAAATTTCTTGTTTGCCGAACATCAGAAAAGTATCAGTTGAGCCATTGCAACAGTGTCGCAAATTGTCATCAGCGCAGCAGTACTGCCGCTTTTATTGCGTGCCTCGAACAAGCCCATAGTTTTATATATTTCCGCACCCCAATTTTTCTTTTTCATTTGCCAAATCAAAACACCTGCGAACTGTTATATGTCCACTAAGTTTTTTTTATTTAATTTCTGTATTTTTAAAAACTTTATTGTATGTAGGCTCCTCATAATTTTTTAAATTATTTACGTGTACGCTCGATTTACTACGTGTATATATATGTATGTATGTATGTTTGTATATGCGCATAAGATGTCTACTAAAGTGCCTGCTTAGTGCAACGAATCCGAATTTTCATTTGTCATTCGCGCGGCTTAAGTGCTCATTTTTCAATACTCTTAGTTTACTTTTCGTAATCGCTATAGGCTGTTCATCGGCAGATATCATCTTACATAGGTGTCTTTCACTTTGTTTTTTTTTCAGTTTTTGTTTTATTCAAATTAGAAATTGTTGTTTATGTTGTTTAAGCATACTTCAATTTGACAAAATGGGTTTTTATTTAATATTCATTGATTTTAAAACTAAAAATCTAACTGTAAAGATCGTCATCACCATTGTCGCCTGGCGGATTCGCTGGTACATTTGGTCCAGAACCTTGCGAAGTGCTGCTGGCACCCGGGAATCTACAATGAATTTAAATATTCAATTAGACTTTGAATTTGATAAAAATAAGTTAGTTGAACTTTTACCTAAAGTTCTGGCCGAAGCCGCGAGATTGTTGCAAAGTCTGTGCAAACATTTCGTATTTCCGAATATCGTTGTCCGATACTGAACGCCTAGCGAACTTCATCGCTTCCTCAAAGTGGGCACGTGTGATTTCCGGTACTGGATCATCTTCGTCCATCTAAAGCAGCAGTGGGCGTGTTTTTTAAATTTTAAATTATATATTAGAATTTTCAATTCTTACCTCCATGGTTTGCTTCTCTGCGCGTTCCTTTTCCCGTCGAACTTCAGCTTCGATTGCTTGTCGAATTGCCAATTTACAGGCACGCTGACAAATTTCAGTCAAATCGGCACCTGAAAAGCCCTGTGTCACCTTGGCGATGTAGGTAAGATCGACATCCCTAGCCAGAGGTGATTTGCGCAAGTTTGCCTTAAGGATAGCTTCACGCGACTTGTCGTCGGGAAGTGGAATATAGATTAATTGATCCAAACGGCCAGGACGCAAAATGGCCGGATCGATAATGTCGGGACGATTGGTTGCACCAATAATGAAAACGTTCTTTTTAGCACCCATGCCATCCATTTCGGTAAGAATTTGGTTAATAACACGGTCGGCAGCACCACCAGCGTCACCCACGTTGCCACCACGTGCCTTAGCAATGGAGTCCAACTCGTCGAAGAAAAGCACGCAAGGTGCAGCCGAACGTGCCTTGTCGAAGATGTCACGCACATTGGCTTCAGACTCACCAAACCACATAGTAAGGAGCTCGGGGCCTTTAACCGAAATGAAATTGGCTTGGCATTCGTTAGCGATGGCCTTAGCAAGTAGAGTTTTACCTGCGGTAACAACAAATAAGAGAACGCACTTTACACAAATTGAATTTCTACAACTTACCACAACCAGGTGGTCCGTAGAAGAGTACTCCACGGCTTGGCTGCATGCCGAATTTCAAGAACTTGTCTGGATGCTCAACTGGATATTGCACCAGTTCTTGCAATTCTTTCTTTACATTCTCCAAACCTCCAATATCTGACCAAGTAGTGTTGGGCACCTCGACTACAGTCTCGCGCAATGCCGATGGGCTCGACTTAGTCATAGCATAACGGAAGTTCTCCATGGTAACGGCCAAGGAAGCTAATACTTCGGCATCGATTTTATCATCTTCCAAATCAATCAGATCCATCTTTTCACGAATCTGTTGCAAAGCAGCTTCCGAACAAAGCGAGGCTAAATCGGCACCCACATGTCCGTGAGTTTCTGCGGCAATTTGTTCCAAATCCACATCCTCATGCAATTTCATGTTTTTGGTGTGAATACGCAACACCTCCAAACGGCCAGTAGCGTCCGGAATGCCAATATCAATTTCCCGATCGAATCGCCCAAAACGACGCAACGCAGGATCGATGGAGTTAGGCCTGTTAGTGGCAGCCATGACAATCAGATGTGAGCTCTTCTTCATGCCATCCATAAGTGTGAGCAATTGCGACACAATACGACGCTCAACTTCACCGTGCGTCTTGTCACGCTTCGGTGCGATGGCGTCAATTTCATCAATGAAAATAATAGCAGGCGAGTTCTTTTCAGCTTCTTCGAAAGCCTTACGCAAGTTCGACTCAGACTCACCGGCAAGTTTAGACATAATTTCAGGACCGTTGATAAGAAAGAAGAATGCGCCAGTCTCATTGGCGACAGCGCGTGCAATCAATGTTTTACCCGTACCCGGAGGGCCGTACATGAGAATGCCACGTGGTGGTTTCACGCCAATAGCTTTGAACAGCGAAGGATGACGAAGTGGCAGCTCCACCATTTCCTTAATCTGAGCCAACTGTTTACGACAACCGCCAATGTCGTCATAACCGACAGCGTTGAGCGACTCTTCTTCCTCCTGTAGATTTGGTATATTCATAGTTATAAATTACTCAATACTTAAAGCGTTTTTAACCTTACCTCACGTTTGATTGGGTCACCATCACAAAAGATCACCGTTTCGGGTGCAACAATGCAGTAGGGTTCGGGGTCGGTGAGCACGACCTTAAACTCAATAGGACGCATAGCAGCGCGCACAATGAAGTTATCACCCATGTGGATGGGCCGGTAGGCTTCCAAGAAGTAGGGTTTCAAGTAAATCTCAAACAGATTGCCAGTCACACCTTCCGCAGTATCATCGATAGGCAAAATACGCACACGTTTGCCGTACTTAACATCGGGGCATGACTGAATTGATACCACATCGGATAAGTGCACGCACAGATTATTGCGCACGACACGATTCATGCGTATCTTCTCATTAGGACAGTTTTCATCCGACAACACAATGCAAACGGTCTCCTTGCGGCGTTTGCCCTTCAGAATAACAGTGTCGCCGCGAAACAGTTGCAATTCATCCATTTTTTCCTAAAAGCAACAACATAACAGGAAATTAAAACATTATTGCGTACTTTTTTTTTTTTATGGTATTTTCTTTATGCTGGCATTAAAATAAGTTTAGCATGTAAAAATGAGCAAATAGTTATGTGTATGTATGCGTGTGTGTGTGTGAAGTGACTAAGCGGTCAAAGAAGACACGTATGGTACATAATCAAATGTTTTCACGGTGCGTAAGAAATAAATATTAAAATATCACAGTGAACTTACTTGCGACAAAGATACCACCGAGTTATCGTCGTTTACAGCCTCTTCGACGATTAAACGATTTGGGCGGTCCTTTCGCTTCAGGATTGCGGTAGCTAAATCATCACTAAAAGTACAAAGAGCATAAATCAGTATCAGTTGGCCATATGAAAGATAGTGCGCATTTTCGCTAATATTTCTTTATATAGATTATCACACCGCTTATCATTTGAGGCTTGTGCGCCGACTGGTCCAGCAGTTCCGCCCGCAGGTTCACCGCCTCGACCACCTTTTTTATTTGACTCTGTCGAATTCGCAGATGGCAAATAGAGTGAACCTTGGGTTTTTTTCAAACTTTGCTCTTGTTCATGCCGATACTTGTGCACGTAATTGGACAAATCTTGATCGGCGTCCATTAAATCGTCATCACAGACATCATCGTCAGGATCGTTGCCCCAATTGATGGGTGCATTTCGGCGCCCATTATTGCCACCACTACCACTACCACTAGCCATTTGAAAGAATCTCTATGTTCACGTTTATTCAAGGGATTTCTTTGTTTATTACTGCGGTGCAGACAATTCTTTTGTTAAAAATTAGTTTGAATAAAGTATGTAGATGTCGCAATGAAATAGACGACTTCAAATTTTGGTAAAACTTTTGAAGGCTAAACGATTTTGATAGATTTCTCAAAACATTTTGAAATTAGTAAAACAGGGTGGATTTTGGCAATTGCACAGTGCTTGTCGAACTGGATAATTGCTGGCAGAGCAAATGGCGTATGAAAGACAACCGAGTTGACGCCGCTGGTATTGAGTAGCAAATAATGCTGTTTAGAGGTTATTTTGCCTAAAGTCTCCAATAAATGGTATCGAACGACTTACTAGCATAAAAATATTGAATCCGTACGCCGTTTTTGGCCAAAATATAGAAAATTTCATTAATTAAATATATGTATCATAGGCAATGACAACGCGAAATTGAAGCTGGCAGCGGAGTCTCGGTCGCAGTCTGCAGCGATACCTCATTTTGACAAAACACTTAAGTCGGCATTTTGTAATTGAAAAATATAAACTTCACACTCACCCCTTGGAATCGGCCATAATTATTGTAACACTTTACACTTATTTCACTAAATATGAGGGAAAATTTAAATATTCTTTGTAGCAAAATCACTTAAACACGGAGGAGAACTTTTCACTTTGCAACGAAGGCGGTTGACAGCGAAGGCAAACGATTCTTTTGCCTGTATGCAAGGCGTGTGTGTGTCGAAGGTTCGTTGACGGGAGTCGACGTTAGAGCAGCGCAGCAGGCAAATTACGAGCAGCGGCAGGGTTGCAACTACATGCAACAAAAATATGCAGAGCTTCAAAACTAAATATCTTACAAAATAATTTATATTTCCTTGTTATTAAGAAAAAACCGTAGTTCTGAGGATACATTTTTCACTGATAACAAGAAACCTTGCAATGAAGTCAGGAATGTCTATGGCTTGAGAACGAGTTTATTTTAAATGTAGCCTTCGTTGGTACTAAAGAAACACATCACTGCGTGAAGGTTCGCTGACTCATGAACAGTGCTACCCATTACGGAAGACACGTCAGTTGAAAATGTAGGCTTTATTTTGCATTTCCACTTATAGGAATATGGTATTTACACGCACGTAAATTGAAGAAGAAAATTTCTTATAATTTTCGGGAATAGAATTATAAATTTAAAAAAAATTTAATGCAGTTCCTCGTTAATTTCTACGCGATTATTCCATTAAAAGTAAAATCCACTAAAGACTTTCTATGGTTTGGGCCTTTGCTAAGTACATTTAAGTGCTGCCATGAAATTTATATTCTTAACGCCTGCTAGCCGTTTGCCCTCTTCGTGCACATAATTTGGAGAGCGCTATCGCCATATATTTCCAGCTAGATTTGGCTATTTAAATATATATATATATGCACTTTATTTACAATACGGCTATTTTATATGGAATACACACATATTCCACAAGTAAACAATTCCGAAAAATGAAGTTTACTTGGAGAACTAACAAAAACAAATATTTTAGAAATCGTTTTTAGCTATAATAAAGTTTTTTATTCGAAAATATCTGCATTTTTACGTAATTTTTTAGACTCTTTGATACGATTTTCAATGAAATTTAATCATTTTCCATGCAAACAAGTAACATAAAAGAGCGTTTTGGAATCAGGTGATCTCAGCTGCGGACATTTTTTGATATCCAGCTGAAAGTGTTATTACTTATGGATCTGCACAATGGTTGAGCCAGCTGACGTGATGAAACTTATGAGAGCGCCTTGTAAATTAAAACTCACCAAAGTGTATGCGTGACGTGTACGTGTGTAATGTGAGAAAGTTTGATTTTTGCCGTAAAGCCATACCATTAGATTGCTCTCTCACCACACAGTTTTGCCAAACAGTACATTTTAAAGTCATTAACACAAAAAACTTATACTAAAAAAAATACAGTCAGAATTTTCACAAAATAGGCCTTTTTTGTTTTTTGCATTTTCTTTAAGTATAATCTTTTAAAAATATTGTCTGAAAATTTGAAGTGAATCCGACAAATACTTTTCGAGTTACTCAACAATTAACAAAGGGTGATCGGACCCTTCGGAGCGTTCGAGACCAAGTAGCTAACTTTAAATGGGGTTTTTCTCTAAACTATGTTTTTTGAACTGATGATCACTGTAACTTAAAAACCACTTGGTAGACTTAAATAAAATGTAGACTGCTTTTGAAAAACATAAAGACCTCGTGCCTGATCGAAAGATTTTTTGACGTGATAACGTCTTATAATTCGATTTAGCCGGCTGCACGCACGAAAAAATGTGTCGTTACCTTGCTCATTAGTGTTACCTTGCTCATTTGTCGTTACCTTGCGCATTTGTCGTTACCTTGCTCATTGTCGTTACCTTGAATGAACTGCAAGCGAAAGCGCGGAACGAAGAAAGCAAACGAACGGCAACGTTCGACATCTTGCTCTCTCCTACTTAAGTGAGCGTATATATTAGAGTTGCCACGAATAGTGAATTGGCCGAATACCGAATACCGAATATTCGGTAACGCTGTCGGCCGAAGCGCCGAATATTCGGCACGAAATACATGCTTGTCGGGGGCGCGTTAGCTGGAATAAGACAAGTCGCACGCAACCAATAAAACAAATCGCAAACACAACACAGTGCGGGAGTTCTGAAAATAAGTTGTGATGAATCTAGTAGTACCGATGACGATTCTTCTCCAATTCGTAAAAAAAGAAACTTGAATGAAAATGATAGAACTATGGAAATACACGACAGTTTCTGGAACTGCTTTGAGGAAGTCGCTACAGATAATATGCGAAATGCTAATAATGAGGAGGACGTGGAGCGGAATACTGTGGCAAACGAGTTGGATTTTTATTTGAAAACAGGTCGCCTAGATCGGAAGGCCAATCCTTACAAGTGGTGGTTAGCAAATGAAAACCAATTCCCAAACCTTTCGAAATTCGCTAAAGTTTATCTTTCTTCTCCTGGAAGTAGCGTGTATAGTGAGAGGTTATTTTCTGAGGCTGGTAACATTTACGATGAAAAGCGTAATCGTTTGCTACCAAAAAATGCTGAAAAGCTTGTTTTTATCCATCACAACTTACCACTGATCAATTTTAAATACTAAAGTGTTGTAATTTGAAAATAAATACATAATTTTGAGTAACATAACGTGTCTTTTTTACATGATTTGGTATTCGGCGTTCGGCCGAATAGTACGTATTATTCGGCCGAATACCGAATAGCAAAAAAAGTGGCCGAATGGGCCGAGTACCGAATAGTTGCCGAATATTCGTGACATCTCTAGTATATATGTATGTATATGCGCATATGAACATATATAAATTCACGTATTTGTATTTGCGTATGCCTTCTTATTGGTTATTATTAATTTCATTTACTTGAAGAATTTAAAATAAAACCAAGTTTGTTAATAATACCTGTTGTTTTAATGTTACTATTATTAATTTTTTCACTATATTATATATGAAGGAAAAAATGTATGGTAATATTTACCATATACCTTATAAGATATCGCACTTGTTACGTTAAAGCGTAACAACTCAAAAAGAAAAGGAAAAGAGTAACAACTCAAAAATTTGTTATTTTAGCGCAACTACTAAACAAATAAGAATGAAACAACCGTTATATTGTTTTTAATGATATTTTCGTGCAATTACATATTTTTTTCCTTGTAATACCTATACTATTAATATTTACGGAAACAGTTTTTCGTCTCTACTGAAAATGTTCAGATTTTGAGTTGTTACGCTTTAACGTAACAAGTGCGATATGTTGTATACTAATATATATATATAAACATGCATATATATATACAATTTCGCGCAATTTTCAAAAAGAACAAATCTATATGTAAAGATGCATACAAGTCATATGGACATATCAAATATACGAATCTATTCCGTACGCAAGCAAATGTAAGCTAATGTGCTTGAACTGCAAGCGAGAGCGCGGAACGAACGACAAAGAGCACAATCGGCCCCCGCGTTCGGCAACGTTCGACATCTGGCTCTGTCCTACTTGAGTGAGCATATATATGTATGTATATGCGCATATGTAGGTATATAAATTCACATACTTGTAATTGCATATGCCTTCTTCCTGTGTGCATGGTAATGAACCATTTCTCTGTTGAGAATAGGACGATGATAGAAAAACTAGGAAATGAAAGGGAGTGTTTCGAGTGCAAAGTGTCTTGAAAAAGGCAAATCGATGATGGTGCCTCTTAGTGTTGTTGACTTATTAACGTCTGATACACAATCGAAATTGAAGATATCTTTCAAGAATTTGATAAATGTTTCGTAATTTTTCACGTTTGTGTAAATGTAACTTGACCTATTCCATTGCAATTCCATTTACCTCCTCCTCTATATCCATTCAAAATATCTATCAAACAAATAAAATTAAAATTTTGTTTTGAAAATTGCAACCATTCCATCAATATTTTCTTATGACGTTGTCACGTTAAACTATCGTCAGTAAACCGACTTTACAGACAACCTCTTTTTTTTGGTGTTTTTTAAACAATGAATTGAAAAATATTTACTGAGCCTGCCATATTGTTAGATTTGAAAAAAAAAAGCCTCGATCAGGCGCAAGATTATCTATTAATAAAACTAATTTCTCTTGTCCGATTGGTTTTAGATGAATCTCCTAGGCCCTACACGGTCACCGCAATGGACTTCTGGAGCAACGGGCTCCACACAAACAGCGATAATTTTTACAATTATTTATTTATTTATTGTTTTTTTTTGGAAATTTTACTTAAGTCGAAATATGATGTATCAAGTCTATGTTTTTGTTTTTGTTAATAAAGTAATTGACTAGCAAAAAAAAAAATGATTGAAAAACCTAATTTTTTCGGGCCTCTGACTACCCCTAACCCCTTAAATAATAAAAATTCAATTTTTTATGAAAATAATTTAAAATCGAAGTTTATTGATGCTAATTATAGATAAATGGCCTATTTATATTTTTGTTTGTTGCTTTGCTTTATTATGCAAAGGAAAATTGTAATTGACAATATGGATGTATGTATGCAAACTTATGAATCTCAATGTTGCGTCGATCAAAACCCATTTTACACTCAAAGCAGCTGCTTTTACCGCTGGCACAGTGCTCGCATGGTGAAAGGATTTTTAGAGGTGTACTACCTAGCAGATCGTTATTCGGTTCTGAGCGAAATTGACAGATATGCCGACGTCATTTATTTTGCCTTTCACTAAGCTAAAGCTAAATTTTGTGAAACCCAAAACGAATGACGTAGAATCCAAAGTTTCCCTCAAAAAAATTGTTTTTCACCATACCTAACGAGCAAACCTGGTATCTATCATCCTTGCTTAAACCCATATCAAACTTATAATGCACTTAGCTGAGTTTATGTGCCCCTAGAAACCAAATGAACGCATGACAGAGCTTGATAAATAAACAAACAACAATAAATATCTCATAACAGAAATAGCCTTCTCTCTCTCTCTTCCCGCTATCACCGACCTCAATTGCTTTGAGCTAATTAGGTACGAAAACGAATTTTAACATACCAAACCTAACACTGAATTTAATTTTATCCACATACATATACACATACATACATACATATTAGGCCGGGTCGACTTGTGGGGAGGCAAAAAAATCGCCCATTGCTCTGTGAAAATCATATTCTAGGGATCAAAATAAGAAACTTTGCCGAAGGAACCATACCTCTAAAACGAATTCTGATGTCCCCCAATTTTGGTTGAACTTTTTGGCTTCTTTTCTCATGTAAAGGCCAAAAATGGTGATATTTTGAAATGATTGTATGGGGAACCCCCCAGGGGAGTTCCAGGGGGTGTGCCACTGGCATGGGTGGATCGGCCGTCCAAAGTTAGTGGGGGTCGGTCATACATTTGGACTCGATTGGAGCACTCTAAATGGGTCGAAGTGGGATTTTTCAAAATTTGCCCCTACCCAAAAGTTCGACCCAAATTGGGGGACATCAGAATTCGTTTTAGAGGTATGGTTCGTTCGGCAAAGTTTCTTATTTTGATCCCTAGAATATGATTTTCACAGAGCAATGAGCGATTTTTAAATCGACCCGCCCTAATACATATGTATATGTCACCTGCAGATAAGGGATTAGCAAAGCAATAACAGTCTTTTAAAGTAAGCAAGGCAATTTTTTAAGAGTTTAAAGCACAATTCGGTATATATACTACGACGACAACAATAAATATTTAGACTGCTAAAAATTACTAATTTTAGCTTCGCAAGTTTGTTAGCAAATTTGCATATTTAATGTTTTATACAATAATTTTAGCGTGCACTATCACCCACTAGCGCCAAAATTGCTTAAATTAAATTTTTTATGAGTGTTAGTAATCAAATATAAAAATGTTCAAATGCCAGGGAGTTGAATATTTTTGTTTAGCACAAATATCTGCATATCTAAGTATAATTTTTTATCTTCACCTTTTTTATGTGATTTCAAAACAGATGCAATCTCAATGACGCGACTCGTGACCTTCTTTACGCAATTTGATGCGTCAGATGTGCGAGCCAAATTGAATATTTAAATTCGTATTTCTTTATTTATTTGGTCGCATTCTAAATATCGAAGAGGAAGTAAAGAGGGAGCATCAAGTGACTAATAATTAAATGCATATTTTGCCTAAAAATTAGCAGGAAGTAAAAGCAAAAGTTGACAAAAGGCAGGCAGTGTTTCTCAAACTGTGGTATGTGAGGGACTGATGGAAAGATAGTAGGATAGTAGCTAATAAATCTACATACATATATGCACATATATTCCTTACATTTTGATATAGGGAATGGCAACACAGTTGTTGTATTTGTATAGATTCAATGAGGAATGCCAGGCACTATTTATGTAACAATTAACTTGAAATAAAAATTGTAAACTAATGGGAATTTCTAGCTTTGGTAACGCTGGCCTTAAACTCATGCCAAATAGAGTTATAGGAGGTGTTGAAATAAGTTTTTGTAATGGTAGTAGTATTTTAAATGAAGGAATTCACAGGAAAAGTACTTACTTTACGTCCAATAGGAGGATGGAAAAGAGGCCGACCAAGAAAGAGATAGCTTGATGCCGTCGAAGCAGACTTGAAAGTGATGAACGTTCGTAATTGGAAAAATGTAGCAAAAGAGCAAGACAGGGAGCTGAAGGATGATTGTTGATGAAGCTATGGTTCACCATAGAAAGCTAAAGCTAAGAAGAAGAAGAATCTGTGTTTTAAATATGTTGATATATGGTAGATAAGTTGATTTATATATATAGGTATACCTATAATTGGCGCGTACACCCTTATTGGGTGTTTGGCCGCGCTCCTCCTCGTATTTGTGGTGTGCGTCTTGATGCTTTTCCAGAAATGGGGGGACCTACAGCTTCAATCCGATTCCGAACGGCAGATATTTTTATGAGGAGCTTTTTCATGGCAGAAATACACTCGGAGGTTTGCAATTGCCTGCCGAGGGGCGACCGCTATTATAAAAATGTTTTTCTTAATTTTGGTGTTTCACCGAGATTCGAACCAACGTTCTCTCTGTGAATTCCGAACGGTAATCACGCACCGACCCATTCGGCTACGGCGGCCGCCAAGTTGATTTCAGTAATTATAGTTTTTTTCAATATTTCTTAGATTGGTGGAAGAAAGGAAGGCTAGGGAATATACGTATTGAAATATACGCATTTTGGAAGATTGAGATTTCGAGCAAATTATCAGTACGAAATATTTTGAAAGATATTTTGTGGCATCCCATTTGATGTCAAAAATGATCTATGTACAAACATATGCGGGAACAATTCGCTACAAATTCGACAAACGTTATTTCACAACCACCCTATTCACTTAAGGGGTTATATACCAAAAAAAGCGAATTTTCCAGCAGTTTGATTTTGCCTGCCGAGGAATGGCCGCTATTAGAAAAAAACTTTTCCTACCCGCCTACACTCCCGAATGCAAGTCACGCACCAACCCATTCGGCTACGGCGGCCGCCTCGTAGACCATTTATTAACAAGCCTTGGAAGAATAACATCCTTTATGTTGTAAAAGATATATTTGTCCGGTTATTAGTATTGCAAAAAAAGTTATAGCCTTTGCATTGAAAATCTTTTACGATTACAAACATTCATATGCAGTACAGGGTGACTCTCTAACCATGCCGCCATTATTTATAAATTTATAGCTTAATCTATATTTTTTATTTAATTTTTACTTTTACTTCTATTTTCATACTTCTTTAGTGCTTTTGTGTAATTTCATATAATCCCTTCAATTTCAATTACCACTGACCGATAATTCATCGCTATTTTATTTACTTGGATTTTACCGCTCACCTGGCTATGCGTGCATGTGCATGTGTATTTGAGTGGTTTGATTTAGTGGTGACGCTACTGCTACTAACAAATAATATTACTTTATATATGCCATTGGTTGTCTGTGCTGGCTTTATTGTTATTGTGGCTCGCACTCGAAAGTTAATTAGAAATTATGTAATTTCGGTTGACCGCAACACAACCCATGGTACAAAACACAAAAAACAAAAACAAAAACAAAAAAAAAACAACAAACGCTCCAGTATGCTTACGGCTTCTGTTATGTGCATATGAATGTAGACATTGTGTAAGAAGAGGAGATGATGCGGATATCAAGCCATAATCATATTATAAATACAAATATGTGTGCACATACAGACCTACTCGCGCGTGTGTGTGAGAGCAATCAACATAACAACAAATGGTATGGTCAATATGAGCAACATTAGGCGACATAGCCGACAGCTGAACACGGCCAGCATTCGACAGATTAGTGATAAAACATATACAATTTCATAAAGGTGCATATGTATCCATCGGGTGTTTTTTCCATGCAACTAGAAACTATCGATATCGATAACTATAGTTCGAGAGCTGATAATATAATAGGTTTGTTCATGTAAAAATTATCCGGTAACTTTTATTTTCGAGAATTCACTCTCAAAGAGAAAATCATCAAAAAAAGTATTGTACATGAACGAAAACCAGTAACAATTTGCAAGTTTGCTGATTAAATCATCTGTTAAGGACTCAATGGATGCTCAGAAGCTTCAACTCGACTTGAACAATGTACATCGTTGGTGCAAAAGATCGCGTCTGTACTTAAATATTAAAAAATGTTTTCATTTGACATTTTCGAGGGGTCGGTGCATTTTTAGCACATCCTACACCATTTCCAATGATGCACTACGAAGTGTGACAGAGTTTAAGGATCTTGCAGTACTATTCGATTCAAAATTTTCCAAATTAATGTGGATTAATTTTATTCTGTCAAAATCGCATTCGGTTCTAGGCTTCATCCGTCGCAATACAACTGAATTTTCTGATCCGTATGCCGATCCGTATGTTGACGTCTCTTATTCGTTCTCACCTAGAATACGTTGTTATCATTTGGATACCTTAAGACCAACTCTAGAATAGAACGCGTCCAAAAATTAAGCAAGCATTACGTTCCCTCCAATTTGAGTCGCCTGTTCCATCCTATAATTCTCGGCTAAAGTTAATTAACCTATAGAGTCCGGCATTCGAAGTGTGGAAGGCTATAAATTTAGTTTGGAAAATTACTTTTATTCAGTTCAAAGTAAAAAATGTGTGAAAATTATACAAAATTTAGAATCAGTTTACTTTTGCTTGATTTGACAACCTTTTGCCTTGACTATTGCCTTGAGATGAACCAGAAACGAATAGCAAGCTGCCCGAATGTGACTTGCAGGTATTTTCGTCCACTCGCGGACAATGGCGCCTCGAGACTGGTGAATCTTTTAGTTCGGACCTGGCTCTCGAAAATGGCCTAAAGAGAATATTTCACCTAATTCGCGTCTGGTGAACTTGAGAGCCATTGTGTGGACGTTATGAAGTTCGGAACATTGTTTTTTAGCCATTTTTGGTTCACTCGAGTTTTTTGAGACGCTGCCGAGTTCTGTTGAAACGTCCATGGTCTGCCACCGAAATGTTAGTCTGCCCACGGCTTTAAAGCAACCTCCAGAATATTTTACTGATAATATTTCCCACTTACCTTGACACCAGGCTCAATGAAAACGATTGGAGAGCGCACATCTGCGGTTGCAGCGGCCCAAACCATTACCTGTGGCGCGGCTGCTGCCTTCTGGTGGCCAATCGATGACTCAAATTCTCGTCGGTCATATTTTGGGAGTTTACGAATTACTCAATTTGAAACATTTTATCGTCAGAAAACACAATGTTTGGAAATTGATTACTTTCGGCCAAGCGAAGCCACTCCTTTGCTCTCTCAAGTCTGACTTGTTGCTGCTTTGGTGTGAGAGCATACGACTTTTGGGTCTTGTAAGGCTTGACTTCGAGATCATTTTCAGTATGTGCCGGATGCTACGGTCATATATTTTCAGCTCTTTCGCCATTTGATTGGCACTACGTCGGGGATTTCGCTCAAGTCGCTTCTTCACTTTTTGAACTACATATTTCACGTGGCGTTGCAGTCTTTTGATGACCACCTCCATGGCGTTTCGGATGCTGCCGGTATCATTGTAACGAGTAATGTAAATAAAAGGGTTGGGGTACAATTTTCCCAAAATCACTTTCCCAAAAAAATTTTTTCCCAAATTTTTTTTTCCCAAAAAATAATTTTCCCAATGCCATTTTTCCCAAAATAAAAATTTCCCAATAAATTTTCCCATAAAATATTTTTTCCCAAATTTTTTTTTCCCAAAAAATAATTTTCCCAATGCCATTTTTCCCAAACTAAAAATTTCCCAATAAATTTTCCCATAAAATATTTTTCCCAAAATATCGTTCGTCTGTAAAATATCGCATATACATTTGCAATGAATGGGCGAGTACATTTTTTATTATTTGAAACAAGATTTCAGTTTATTTATGAATTTGTATGTATACAATCACATGCGAATATAGTATCCTAGAGTTTTCAAGTATGTGACAATATCATTGTTATCAACATATTCGTGATATTTCGAAACAATGTTAAATATTCTCTGTTCATGTTTCAACCTCTTGGAATATTTATTTTTCTTAACTTGCTGTCCTGATTGCAATTGTCGCATCATTATTTCTGTGTCCGATTGCTCTTTCTGCAACTCGGAAAGAAAAATGTAGAAGCTGGGGTGATCTTTCCCTATAACAACTTGAAGCCTGTTGTGCCATCCTTCGGATATATTATTCGTTCTCGCAGTTTGTTGAATGACTGCATCATATTGACACCACAAATCTGGAGCATAGCGAGGATGCACCTGTTTACGTCGGCCTTTTGCAGGTTTTCCTCGGACGTACGTAGCGTCAAAGTATTTTGAAATTGGTCGCATTTCCTCCGGTATTTCATTTTTTAAGGTTTCGAATTCTCGGGCGATGTTTTGATGTGGGACGAAAGCAAGGGCACATATCATATGAGTGGCTACTTTGACCGATCGATCTTCAGGATCGCAATACATTTTCTGAAGTCCTTCACTTTGGATATGGCGGTACATGTTTTGACAGAGGTGGAAAAAACAGCAGCGTGCCTTGTCTTCGCCCATTACGATTTTTACAGCATTGATGATAGCCAACTCAAAATCTGTCATCACTTTAATCGGAAGAGAAATATCGATACCTAGACGTTCTGCCTCTTGCAAAACAACCGAGAATACTTTTTCGTATACTTTCTGCTCTTTGTTTTCTAATAATGCGTAGACAAAAGGTAAACCAATAGTTTGTGGTTTTCCTCTTGAATCCGGTTGTGTAACTGCTCCGAGAATTGCGAAAACTTGGAAAAATATACTTGGCGCAGTTTTAAATGTTCCGTCGGCAAACCACAATATGCTCCTGAATAATTGCCTTAAATTTTCAGGCGTCGCGAACACGAGTATTCTCCCAAATTCTGAGTCTTCGGAATTTTCATAGGAGTCGTAAATTAGAAATTTATCTCCATTCAATGAATTTTGATAAAAGCCTGGAATATCCTGCAATTCTCTCAGCGTTCGCGGGTTCGAGGGAAAATCTTTTAATCTTTCACGACTAAGACTTTTTCGGGAATTAATTCTGTTTGGCATTTCCGCTAATACAGCTAAAAGAGAGAGTTATCATATTTTGTAATTATGAATCGAATGCAATTTCGTTTTTTTGTTTTTACCTGGTGAAACGTTTCGCAATTCAGTTCGTAATATTTGAGCTGGAGGAGCTTCAGGATTTTCTGTAGCTTTACGTTTGATCCTATTAATGACTCTTAACGCTTCGACTTCTTCGGGGTTTGGTGCATGAAGGATGTGTTTCGATTCATCAAGTCCCTTCAGAACTCTGATATTGTGTGGTCCTCCGTATGTTGTCACTCTAGCATTACACTCAGGTTTTCTTCGGCAATTCCAATACGCAGTTTCTCCTATTCTACCTGAGTGTTTGTAGTACAAATATCCGTTAATGTGCAAAAGAAATGATTTTTTGCATTCAATTAATTCCGCCATAATTAGAAATTTTGACTTTAGGCTCAATTTTAGCTCATGAAATTTTGACACGAAAAGAATGACGTGAAAAAACTTGTTTATATGAGTGAAGTTGGATACATTCGTTACTTTGTCTTTTTATCCGAATTGAAAAATGTATATTGAAAAACTTTTTCGAATCTTTTTCGATTACTTAAGTATAAGATTTTTGATTAATATATACACTCATATTGTCGGAATCGTCGAAAAATGTCAAATAGTAGAATAATAAAAATTAATTTCAGTAGTATTTGTTCGGGAAAGCTATCTATTGGAAAAAAGTTATTTTGGGAAAACATGCATTCGGGAAAAAACAATAAAGCGGGAAAAAATATTTTTGGGAAAAAAAATATTGGGAAAATTATTTTTTGGGAAAAAAAAATTTGGGAAAAAATTTTTTTGGGAAAGTGATTTTGGGAAAAATGACCCCCCACGAAATAAAAGCTTTACGTACTTTAAGGTGCTCGAGCTCAAGAACAATCGCTGGTTGTGATTTTCCAGCCAAATATTAGGCAATCACACAATTACGTTTGAAATCCATTACTGATTTTCTTTTTTCGCGTTTACTCTCGGCAAAGTGCTTCCGCGCGCTTGTAAACAATTCTCTGGACTGCCATTTCGCCAACTAACAGACAGCTGATGCCCGTGCAGGGGGAGAAGAACATACCTCTATATCATTGGCCGATCCCTACATATTCAATATATGACTTCAAATGAACTTTAGAAATTTTATCTAAAATATAGTTATTTATATTATCCATTTTACTCAAAATTTTTATATTAATTCAGAACTTTGGCGTAATTCGCAAATTAAATGAATTCGTATTTATTTTTGTTTTGCGCTCAGCTGTTTTTCTCACTCGCAGTAAAAATTCACAACTTCCCCTCAAAATGAAATGTAATTTTGCTCTCTCACTTACCCCTACTTTGCAAGTATTTTGATAACAATTGTTTGAATTTGCATTATGGCAAAATGTGTTTGCCGCTGACATTTATGTTCAATAAGAACAACGCTTCCGAATTGTGAAAATTTATATTACTTTGAAAAAAAAAAAAACAAATCTATTCGCGAAGTTCATAGAGCACTGGCGATATATATTATATATTTTCCCAGAGTTCCTTAATGAATCATAGGGCCTCCGTTATTTTAAGATGAGTAGGGTATTGGGATTTCCCCCTCGCTTATAAAAAGGTAACCCCGCCTTTACTCGGTCATCAGGGCCTCGTTCGTCTTAAACAGGGGATGCCTCATGAAGTAGAGGTTGACATTTGGAAGGGAGAGACTATGTATGCACGTCAGCATCCCCATTTGCTCATCTTGAATATTAGATGATGAGATCCCTGGATGATAAGTTCCTGCACCCGATCATGCCGGTGCTTATTTCTCTCGAAATGAGAAAGGGGCTGCCGTTACTGTTAATAGGGAGCCCTCTCGAGCCATGCTGACTGTATTTTTGTTTCTTAAAATTAATCAGCTGAGCATCCACAACATTTGGCCCCAACAACAAGGCGTAACTTGCCATACAGCGCGCTTAACAATCGATTGATTGCAATATTCAAGCCACCATTGACGCCATGGAACATGTAACGCGTAGCCGCGGCGGAGATATGATGGATATCATCTTAAAAAAATGAAAACCATGAAAAGATCTGTTATTAAAAAAAAAAAAAAAATTATTCCAAAAATATTTCTGTTTCGTATTATCATTTTAAGTTCTCAAGCTCCAGAAAAAAAAACACCCGATAATACATTTCTATGTTCATTTTTTTTTTTTTACTTTTTTGTCTCCATTCGTGTGTCATTAGAGCGGCTTAGTGAGCGGCAACAGTCGGGGCACGTGCACCCAATTCCGCAACAGCTCCGTTAATCCGATAATCTGCTGGTCTCCTCCACCAATTTGTAGCCGAAAGTTGCCTAAAACGCGCTTTTAATTCGTATGTACAGTTCAAACCGATTTACTTTAGCCGTTTACTTGCCGCAATCGATAATAAAAACAGAAAGTAACAACACGGCTTACAACAGACATTTGCGTAATTTTGTTCTGCAAACAAGATTAGCAGAATCCTCTGCGCGTCTGCCAAAGACATCGAAGAGCATCATCGCTCTTCATAGTGGGCGCCAGTTATGTAATCGACAACTTTTGAATGGCTTACGCGCTAATGCGAACGATACCCTCTGTTTCGAAAAAAAACCTGATTGCTTTACGAATACAAATAGCCAGTGGCTATTTTGTGAGAATTATTTTTTATTAATCAATAAATTTGTCTTCGGCTGCGATGCAAAATTTTCCACGTTTTTTTGAAGCTATTAAACGAGATGTCTACATTTTTCTCATTTACTTCAAGAAATTGACTTCCAAATGAAAGACTTCAGTGATTGTTTGGCCTGTCGGATTAAATTCAATAAGGGTTTAACCGGTTGAATCAAGCAAATTTTAGGATTTTTTCCGCAAACAGTTAAATATGGTAAATCAAGGTCAAGGGAATGGACCAACAACACTTGGAGTATGTAATTTACGGTGAAGGAAAAATTCAAAATTCAAAAAAAAAAAATTGCTTAAAATTGTTTCAAAAGAAACCCACCCATATTTCCAATTGCACCTACATTTATTTTTAATTTACTAGGAAAAAAATTAAAAAACAAAAATTGGATGAAAATTGTTTAAAAAAATATATCCATAATTTCTACTATCCATGCAATTTTTAATTTCCGTTAAAAACAAATTTCAAAATTAAAAATAAAAGTTTGTAATGTACCAAAACCAAAAATCTGTTCGGTGTAAAAAAAATTTAGAAGACTAAAAAAAAGTTATTCAAAAATTGTTTGTAAAAAAATTATGTCATATATCAAGAAAAATCTACCCATATTTTATTATAATTATTTTTAATTTACTAGGAAACAAAAATCAAATTAAAAAAAAAAACGGTCGAAAATTGTGTCGAAAAAAATCTTCCATCGTACACGATTCTGTACTGTTGTTTTTGCACCGCCCCATGAGATGTCGGCATCTGCTATTTCGCACACCATCGACCTTCTCTCCCTTGCGGGTTCCAGTCCACTGCCATTCTCGTGATGCTATCTGGTGGATTTCTCAATGTGTGACCTATTCATCTCACTTTCTGCGTTTGATTTGCCTAAGGATGGGTTCCTCGTTCTTTAGTCTCCACAGTGCGTCGTCATTGATGGTGTCTGGCGAGAATATTCTGCAGATGACGTGGAGGCATTTATTGATGAAGGATTGTAGCCTCTGTGTGATGGTGCTAGAGACAAGCCTTGTTTTGCTTCCGTACAACAAAGCGTCTTGATGTTGTTCCACAAATGGGGGAATCTACAGCTTCAAGCCGACTCCGAACGGCAGATATTTTTTATGAGAAGCTTTTTTCATGGCAGAAATACACTTGGAGGTTTGCCATTGCCTGCCGAGGGGCGACCGCTATTAGAAAAAACTGTTTCTTAATTTTTTGATCTTTCACCGAGATTCGAACCGACGTTCTCTCTCTGAATTCCGAATGGTAGTCACGCACCAACCCATTCGGCCACGGCGGCAGCCTAACCTGTGGTTAATTGTCAGTAATTGGTCTTGGCGATGTTGACCTCCAGTCCGACAGTGCGTGGCAGCGTGAGTCGTCTGTCCGCCTTCACTTGAATGCCAGTGAGTTTGTGAGAGAGGAGGCAGATGCCATCGGCGAAGTCCAGGCCCTCAAGATGTCTGGTGATGGTGATGTCTCCATACAACGCCTTTTTTGTGCAGGGTCAGTTGGCCAGCGAACGCCTTCTTAAAGTCTACGAACAGCATGTAGAACGGGGAACGCCACTCAACTGATTGTTCTACTATAATTCCAAGTGTGTTGGCTTGGACAACACAACTTCGGTGAGGGCTAAAACCAGCTTTCTCGTCTCTTAAGGAGCGTTCAATCTCTTTGAGCCTGCTTTGTATGATCGCGGCTACAATTTTGAAGATGGTGTTAAGTAGGGTTATTCCTCGCCAGTTGCCGCAATCACGCAGGTCGCCTTTCTTGGGCAGCTTCACGATGATGCCTTTTGCCCAGGACGGAGACAGCTTTTCATTGCTCCAGGCGGTGGTATTGTGGGGATGAAGAGTTTCCACTGGTATTTGCGGGTCGGCAATCATTAGTTCAGACTAAATGCGAACTTCGCTCGCAGCTTTGTTGAGCTTCAGCTACGTAATTGTATCCTTAATCTCCGCTAGGCTGGGGCAGGATGTTATTCTTTTATTGCTGGTTGTTGAGCTGCCTACTTCAAAGCTAGGTTTACTGATAAGAGCAAAGCTTCAAAGTGATCTTTCCATCTGTGGGTCTGGTCATCATTGGAAGTCAGCAAAGCACCATTCAGATCTCTGATTGGCTGGCTGCTGTTACTCTGCTGGTTGGTTAGGCGGCCAACTATGCGGTACAGCTGTCTCATGTTGTTTACTCCTGCTGCCGCTTCGGCATCGCTAGCAAAATCTTTAACGAACTTTCTCTTATCGTTTCTGGCCGATTTCTTTACTTGCTACGCCAATGGGGAGCCATCACTGATAAGTTGCCTTTTGAGTTCATTTCTGCGCTGAATGATGCCCAAGTTGTGTCAGAGATCCATGGTTTGCTGTTGGTGGTCTTTATTGTACCAAGTTGTTTTTTTTTTAATTAGTAGAAGGTAAAATTTCATTTAAAGAGAGGCTGCACCAAAATTAAAAATTTTTCTAGCTGAATTCGTTTAGCAGGTAATTTTCAAGGTATACGAGTATCCTTTATTCAAAAATATGGAGTTTTTGAAATTTCCATAATGGCCTAACCCCTCCATGAAGCGACGTACTTCCTCTATCCAATTGACATCGCTTGCGTCACTTTGACTTTTAAAGCATTTGCAGCTTTTCTGTAAAGATTTTATCAAGCATAATCCGAAAGTCAATCGCAGTTCTATGAAACTTACTTTTCGATGGCAAAATATTCTAAACATTACGCAATTTTTAAAGTTTAAAATTAAATTTTTTTTTAAATTAAATTTAAAAATTAAAATTTTTTTAATTAAATTTAAAAATTTAAATTTTTTTTAAATTAAAGTAAGAATTTGAACTTTTTTTAATTTAAATTTAATTTTAAAAATTTGTTTACATCTTCCGCCTTAAGCTATTTTTAATTTTAACAAGTTTCGTTTTTTTTGGCACACAGGGTGTACCATTTGTATGCCTGCTTGCTTCTAACCGCAATGCCTATTATCCATGCCAGTCGTTCATCCGGTTCATCTGTTAATCGTTTACTCGCTTGCTTGCGTTCGATCGATGCTCTTCACATCTTCTCAGCTTCCTTTCGCTTTGCCAAATATACAGACTTCACGGCCTTGAGTCGGTCTTTGGATTGATGGCGCACATTAAAGCCAAACATTTACTTTTTGTAACGGCTCGCTTGTGAATGGTGGAAGTGGCTAAGGGAAATGTATTTATTACCTGCTTCTACAATACTTCGGCATGGGTTTTGCGGTTGGCTTTGCGACTATGAAATTATATGCCCATTAAAATGTGTGTGAATTCTATTCGTGTGTATGTATGTAAGTGGTTTTTGTAATGCTGTGGGACACTTGCATTTTGGCGCTTTAAGAATTTGTTCCGCGCGGAATCGTGATCTTAGAAGTTGCAATAATTTTCAAACTCAACAGTGAAATGACGCATCGTCATGCTTGGCGAATTGAGCAAATAGAGAATTTTGAGAATTAAATCCAAATGCGGGTGAAGAAGCGAGCGTTTATATGAATGCGTTTGATTTGATTTTTTTTTCGCTTTTTCACAAGAGCAAACATGAAAAATCTAGAAGGAATAGACCTACATACATACGGCAAATCAAAGCGGCTGAAATGCCATCTGGCGCAGGTGTTAGTGGGGTAAAATATCTCGATTTTAGTTTTTAAACTTACATTTTAACTCTCAGCTATGGAGCGATACCAAACAAGGTGCCTACCTTAGTTAACAGACTTTACGTAATCAGTGTTCGGGACTTCAACAGTTTGGAGATTATAGGAGTTTCTAATGATAGATGTTTGGCCGCGCATCTTGATGCTGTTCCACAAATGTAGGAACCTACAGTTTTAAGCCGACTCCAAACGGCAAACGATTTTCATGAGGAGAAATATACTCGGACGTTTGCCATTGCCTGCCAAGGGGCGACTGCTATTAGAAAAAACGTGTTCTTCATTTTGATAGTTTAGTGCGCCTAGAGATTTGCGAACTCCCCCATACTGTATGCATTCGCCCGAATGCCGCCCTTGCTTTGTTTAGCCTGCAGTTGACATTTTCATCTGCTCCACCATCTGCCGTGATGATACAGCCGAGGTAGCAGAAGCTTTCGACGAATTCCACCGGGCATCTGTAAACCAATATCTGCCTTGCGTTATTGTGGTTAACTCTCATGACCATGGTCTTGGCGATGTTGACCTCCAGTCCGACAGTGCGTGGCAGCGCGACTAGTTTGTCCGCCTTCGCTTGCATGTCAGAGAGATGAAACTCCATACGAGGCCTTTGTGTACATTGTCAGTTGGCTCACGATATCATCAAGGACGATAGCGAAGAGAAGGGGCTACAGGGCGACAACCTTGCCTTACGCCTGCGTTGGTAGTGAATGAATCGTTGATATCGCCTTTGTGAAGCACTGCCAGTTCCGTGTTCTCGTGGAGGGCTTTGATGAGGCGGATTATCTTGGCGGGAGGTCGAATACAGCTTGCTAGTCTCTTAAGGAGCGTTCGGTATCTTTGAGCCTGCTTTGTGTGATCACGGCTACAATTTTGTAGATGGTGTTAAGTAGGGTAGAGTAGAGGCAGTTTTTCATTGCTTCAGACGGCGGTGATGAGGGGATGAAGAATTTCAGCTGATATTTGCGCGTCGGCAATCATTAGATCAGGCTGTATACCATCTTCGCCCGCAGCTTTGTTGAGTTTCAGCTTCTTCAGCCAAATCCATAAGAAGGGTGGTTCTGCAATCTGTGGCAATTATCCGCGGGATTAGTTTTTTAAATGTCGCCTATACCTGTAAGATCCTAGAGAGCGTGTTGTGTGAAAGACTGAAACCCACCGTCAACCAACAGATTGGATATTCTCAGTGTGATTTAAGACCTAGAAAATCCACAATTAACCAGATATTCACAATAAGCCCCAAGTCTTGGAAAATATCTATGAAAAGAAAATTGACGCACACCATTCTTTCGGCGATCTTAAAGCTGCATTTAATGGTATGAAAAGAAGTTGCCTTATGGCGCGCGATGTTTGGTATCCCCGCAAAACTTATACGGCTATGCAAAATAACCTTGCTCAATATCAGTAGCGTTGTCAGAATTGGGAAGGCCCAATCCGAGCCGTTTGATACCAAACGAGGTTTCAGACAGGGTGACTCGATGTCGTGTGACTTCTTTAGCCCGATGCGGGAAAAAATTGTGTGAGCCACACTTAATAGCTCAGGCACAATTTTTTATAAGAGCGAACAATTGTTGGTGTATGCCGTTTCGTTCTGCCTTTTCCAAAATGGGTAAAGATGCAAAGCGAATGGGTTTGATGGTGAACGAGGACAAAATGAAGGGAGAGGGGTTAAGTATTTGTGGATTACGATCGGTGACTGATTTCATTGGGTTAGCCGCTTTATGCTGCTGGTGAAGTTCATCGGATTTTTGATATTAAGGCCTGCAGTTCAGCTAAAAAGAAGGTGCTGACATTATTCTACCTCACCCTCCATATAGTTGACGCAAAAAGGACTCGAAGTAATTCCAAGCATGCATCACGGCATGCATACCTTGCGGATAGTGACCCGTGAGCACCCCAACGAAGTTTGAGAGCTGAGATCTTTTCATCCTCAGAAGATCCCTCGAACGCCTCCGATCAACACGTGGTCAGAGGAATTTCGCGACCTTACAAGTTTGTGTACTTGTCCAGGGCTCGCTGAGTTGATGCGAAGCTCATCGGCCCAAGAATAGAGCTCAGGGATTGGGATCCCCTCCTTTCGCAGGGAAACCACGTCACATGCCCCTCGTCTGGCCAGCAAATCTGCTTCGTAGGTTCCCACAATACTTTGGACTAAGTAGGCAATTGAGTAGTAAAGTTCTCTCTCGACGAACTAAACTAACATTTTATAAGGCTCTCATTACGTCCGTTCTATCCTATGGCGCAGAAGCTTGGACGACGACAATATCCGATTAGGCTTCACTTGGAGTGTTTGAGAGAAAGATTCTGTGGTCACAGCAAGTATCGCAGGCAATGGCACAATGAGGAGTATGAGCTTTACGACGACATAGACATAGCGCAGCGAATAAAGATCCAGTGGCTTCGTTGGCTTGGATACAAACGCTTCGGCTTTGAAAGTATTCGATATGTGGTAGTAGAGGAAAAGGAGAGCCTCCTCTGCGTTGAAAAGATCAGATGGAGAAGGACTTGGCTTCGCTTGGTGTCGTCCGGTGTTTTTAACGTGGGTACTTTCCGGTGACAGTCTGACACAACGGTGCTCAAAAGCCCAACGAATCAAATCAATGCGTTGAGCAACGACCCATAAACGCTAAAAGCATTTACGGTACCAATTGGTAGTGTGGAATGGACATATAAGTGGAGTTCTGGGACGATTGGACCTCGTAGCCTAGACTACTACCAGTTGAGCTTCCATACAACTCTGGACTGGTGGCCATACCCCAAATCCCATAACAGCACACACAGACTCCAGCTAATCAACTGAACGCTTACACTCACATCATACCGTCCATCGGTCCAACTAATCGCCACACCTGCAAGATTCCTAATGTCGCTTCATTTGGTGGGACCAACTAGCGCCGGTTAGCACGAGAAAGAAAGGACTGGCGTGTTTTGTTAAACTCGGCCAAAATCGCGTAAGTGGCTATCGTGGAGATCCAACGCAGAACAAGCGAAAACTTGTAATGCACACGACGAACTCGATTCTCTTATACGGATGCGAAATATGGGCAGATTCGCTAAGAGTGCAATGCTGGCGGAAAACTCTGCAATCTGTGCAACGCATCTGCGCTCTCAGAGTGGCTTCTTCATACAGAACAGTATCCGAAGCAACGGTGTTAGTTATCATCCGAACCATCCCTATAGATATTCTAGCACAAGAGCGCAAACGGAGATGGGAGGCAAACATCACAGGAATCCCAGTACCACGCTTTTCCGATATTAGAGTTCAAACGCTCAAACTTTGGCAGGCAAGATGGAACTCTTCACGGTACGGTAGATGGACAGTGAGACTAATACCCGATCTAAAGAAGTGGGTAGAAAGAAAGCACGGTGAAGTTAACTATTACCCAGACATGGGCCCTTTCGCAAGTATTTGTGGCAAATGGGAAAAGTGAGCCTATCAAACTGCATATATGGAGATACTGAGTATGATGTTGCGGAGCACATCTTCTTTAAATGCGAGAGGTGGAATATAGAGAGAACAGCTCTGCAATGAGCTATTAGTGTATTTACACCTGAAGAAATAATCGAGAAAATGTTGATAGAAGAAGAAAAATGGAATGCATGTCGTCGCAAATTTCGTGGAGGATATTATCCGAAAAAAAGAAGCGTGAAATGGAAACTTATGCTGTGAAGCATTGAGCATAGGTTTCTCAAAACAGGCGACCCTGGACGCAGGGTGAGTAAGTAAGTGTCCTTGGCCCTCTACCTCGAAGCAATGCGGAAGCAGTCCCGGGGTGGAGGGAAAAATCCCAGAGAGGAGGAGGGATCTTTTAAGTGGAATCACCACACACGTAATAGCGATGGTTACTTCATGGTGCGAAGGCATTTTTAACCCAACTTCATCGCTCAAAAAAAAAAAAAACAAAAAAAAGTGAACTGTAGTGTTGCTTTATCCGATTATCATAGGCGTTTCCATTTAGCTTTTATATGTAACAACAACTTCTCTTCTTCTTAATTGGCGCTATAACCGCTTACGCGATGTTGGCCGAGTTTAGCAAAGCGCGCCAGTCGTTTCTTTCTCGTGCTAACCGGCGCCAGTTGGACACACCAAGTGAAGCCAAGTCCTTCTCCACCTGATCTTTCCAACGCAGAGGAGGCCGCCCCCTTCTTCTGCTACCACCAGGTGGTACCGCATCGAATACTTTCAAAGCCGGAGCGTTTGTATCCATTCGAACGACATGACCCAGCCAACGTAGCCGCTGGATCTTTATTCGCTGCGCTATGTCTATGTCGTCGTAAAGCTCATACAGCTCATCGTTCCATCGTCTGCGATATTCGCCATTGCCAACGTGCAAAGGTCCAAAAATCTTACGCAGAATCTTTCTCTCGAACACTCCAAGCGTCGCTTCATCGGATGTTGTCATCGTCCACGCTTCTGCGCCATACGTTAGGACGGGCACGATGAGAGTCTTGTAGAGTGTTAGTTTTGTTCGTCGAGAGAGGACTTTACTGCTCAGTTGCCTACTTAGTCCAAAGTAGCACTTGTTGGCAAGAGAGATTCTACGTTGAATTTCAAGGCTGACATTGTTATCGGTGTTAATGCTGGTTCCTAAATAGACGAAGTCTTTTACAACCTCGAAATTATAACTGTCTACAGTGACGTGGGTGCCGATACGCGAGTGCGCCGACTGTTTGTTTGAAGACAGGAGGTACTTCGTTTTGTCCTCGTTCACCACCAGACCCATTCGCTTTGCCTCTTTGTCCAGTTTGGAGAAGGCAGAACTAACAGCGCGGTTGTTAAGGCCGATGATGTCAATATCATCGGCATACGCCAACAATTGTACGCTCTTATAAAATATTGTGCCTGAGCGATTAAGTTCTGCGGCTCGTACGATGCTCTCCAACATCAGGTTAAAGAAGTCACACGACAGCGAGTCACCCTGTCTGAAACCTCGTTTGGTATCAAACGGCTCGGAGAGGTCCTTCCCAATTCTGACGGCGCTGCTGGTGTTGAGCAACGTCATCTTACATAGCCGTATTAGTTTTGCGGGGATACCAAATTCAGACATCGCGGCATACAGGTAACTCCTTTCCGTACTGTCGAATGCAGCTTTGAAGTCGACGAAAAGATGGTGTGTGTCGATTCTCCTTTCATGGGTCTTTTCCAAGATTTGGCGTATTGAGAATATTTGGTCGATGGTAGACCTTCCAGGTCTGAAGCCACACTGATAAGGCCCAATCAGTTGGTTGACGGTGGGCTTCAGCCTTTCACACAATACGCTCGCTAGAACCTTATAGGCGATATTTAGAAAACTAATCCCGCGGTAATTGCCACAAATTGCAGGATCGCCCTTCTTATGGATTGGGCAGAGTACACTTAAATTCCAATCGGCAGGCATGCTTTCATCCGACCATATTTTGCATAGAAGCTGATGCATGCACCTTACCAGCTCCTCGCCGCCATGTTTGAATAGCTCACCCGGCAGTCCGTCGGCGCCCGCGGCTTTGTTGTTCTTTAGCCGCGTTATCGCTATTCTCACCTCGTCATGATCGGGCAGCGGAACGACAATTCCGTCGTCAACGATTGGGGTATCGGGATCTTCACTTTCTCGGTGACATGCGCAGCTGTCACTGTTTAATAAGTTCGAGAAGTGTTCCCTCCATAATTTAAGATTGCTCTGTACGTCAGTCACCAGTTCGCCGTCTTTGTTCTTACAGGAAAACGCCCCGGTCTTAAAACCTTCTGTAAGCCGCGGAACTTTCTGGTAGAATTTTCGGGCGTTGTTCCTGTTGGCCAGCATCTCAAGCTCTTCGCACTCACGTATTTCGGCCTCTCGTTTCTTCTTTCGGATAATACGTCTCTCTTCCTTTTTCAGCTCTCTGTAGCGATCCCACATGGCTCGCGTTGCGCCCGATCGCAGCGTGGCTCTATAGGCGGCATCCTTTCTTTCTGCGGCAGCATGACATTCCTCGTCGTACCAATTGTTTTTTCGGGCTTGCCGGAATCCGATTTCTTCTTCGGCGGCGGTACGTAGAGAACGAGAAATGTTGCTCCATTGTTCGTGGATGCCGGTTTGTTGGGCAGTACTCTCTGAGAGCAGGAGTGAGAGTCGAGTGGCGAATCTTCTGGCTGTCTGTTGTGATTGCAGCTTTTCGATGTCGAACATTCTTTGCGTAGGTAGATGCACGTTTTTTGCTGCACAGAGGCGTGTGCGCAGTTTGGCTGCAACAAGGTAGTGATCCGAGTCGATGTTGGGTCCTCGGATCGTACGTACATCTAATACACTAGAAGCGTGTCTTCCATCTATCACAACATGATCGATCTGGTTTCGTGTTTTCGATCAGGAGACAGCCAGGTGGCTTGGTGAATCTTCTTATGCTGGAATCTGGTGCTGCAGACTACCATGTTTCGGGCCCCGGCGAAGTCGATCAGCCTCTGTCCGTTACCGGATGTTTCGTTGTGCAGGCTGAATTTTCCGACTGTGGGACCAAAAATTCCCTCCTTGCCCACCCTGGCGTTGAAGTCGCCAAGCACGATTTTTATGTCGTGGCGGGGGCAGCGCTCATAGGAGCGTTCCAGGCGCTCATTAAAAGAATCTTTGGTCGCATCGTCCTTCTCTTCCGTCGGGGCGTGGGCGCAAATTAGCGATATGTTAAAAAAACGGGCTTTGATGCGGATTGTTGCGAGACGCTCGTCCACCGGAGTGAACGACAGTACTTGGCGACGAAGTCTCTCTCCCACAACAAATCCGACACCGAATTTGCGCTCCTTTACATGGCAGCTGTAGTAGACGTCGCAAGGTCCTATGGTTTTCTTACCTTGCCCCGTCCATCGCATTTCTTGGATGACAGTGATGTCAGCCTTTACTCTCACGAGGACATCAACCAGCCGGGCAGAGGCACCTTCCCCATTAAGGGACCGGACATTCCAGGTGCATGCCCTCAAATCATATTCCTTATTTCGTTTGCAGGGGTCGTCATCAGCATAGGGAGGTCTCATCCGAGGCTTTTTCAAACTTTTCATTGGGGGGGGATTTTTAAATGGCGGGTCCCAAACCCAACGCACAACCAGCTATCCTGGAATGTTTCGCCTTCTCACGTTAGCTCACTCCCGAACGGGTGTTCGGAAGCTACCCAGAGGATACGTGGGCTAATCCCGGCCGTTGTGCGCTGCTTGAACCATATGCAGAAGAATCGTCCTGGCCATTCCCAAGTGAATGGCGATCAGTAACTTTCCCCACTTGCGTGGACTTCTACACATGGAACCATCCTCCTATGTAACAACAACTAATTGTTATTAAATGTTTACTATTAAATGCAAAGAATTAGCCTTCCGTATTTTTTCGTGCGTAGTACCATCCGGAAGAACGGAATTTCCTAAAAATAATTACTAAACGACGGTCTCCAATTAAATGTTAGGCGTAGCGAAACATTTTTGTGTGCACCAAAAAACCAAAAAAGAGATCAAAACTTTAAGAAAAAAATTGCGTAATTACGGCGTCATAAAGTGTCGCCAAATTAATCAGCGAAGCGTCAAGTGAATACACGCGAATATGTAAACACCATCAAGTAGAAAAACATTCGCCTACAAAGTGACTCTAAACTGCAGGCAAGCGAAAATGGACGTATGTGTCAAGTCACACACACACACACACCAGCGTTTGTAGACTTAAACCTTTGCTTTTGCCGTTGTTGAGGATGTTGGACTTATCAATTTATTTCCTTCCTTATTGTTTGAAAATATAAAAGAGAGCAAGAAAAAACAAAAACAAAAAAAGAAAATTACTCAAGAAATGAAAACATTGCACAGAGTTGTGGGAGGAGAAGACAAACAAAAACAAATAAACTAATTTAACAATGGCACGCATGAATACTCGAGCAAGATTTCATGCATGCTTGACTGTTTGGTCTTCAAACAAAAACAATGTACCAAGCAGCGTGCGGGCCCACCAATGCCAACTGCGACGAAATGCATTGTCATGGCTATGAAAACTTTTTCATTTCTAAGAGGAAATAGGTCTAATTTCATTCACTGCCTTAATGCAAGAGTGATGTCTGAACGCCTTCCGCTACACAATGCCAGTTAGAGACAAATGCATTTGGATTTACCTACAGCGGCGGACACTGAAATCAGCACACTTGAATATCCACACATTTTTTTATGGGATTTTTTGGACAACTGAAATCTATACCGGAATTTATGCCTTAGCAGCTTCCACATTAAATAATTTTTTTTTAATTTTAATAGCCTCCAAAGATAATCTTGGAAATCCTTTTGCGAAGAGGTTGAGGGGTAACTGAAATTTCCAGACTTCGTAAGATATTAGCGGGAAGACCTCTAAATTGGGAACTGCTACAGAAAAGTGATGGTAGATTCACTCACAAACCAGTAAAGAGTCTCTAGAACTTTTACTCGACTCTCATTTTCCAGGCTGCTCAGACATTACTGGGCATGACAATGAAGATACAGTAGACACTGTCGTGAAGTCAGAATATACGCTATATCTGAGGACCAGCTCTTATGGGCGATTGAAAGTTTCAAACCTTTTAAATCACCGGGTTCAGATGGTATTTATCCAGTAGAGCTGCATAAAGTCGCTGGATATGTAACACACTGGATACTTGTAATCTTCAGAGGTTGCTTTCTTCACGATCATATACCTCTCAAGTGGAGACAAGTCAAATTTGTTTTCATTCCAAAAGCTGGCAGAAACTCATATACTCCCACCCAAAAAAATTAAGACCGATATCTCTTTCTTCTTTCATACTGAAAACGTTGATACAAATCTTATCTCTACGTCACAGCATGCCTACACGAAAGGGAAACCGGTGGAGACAGCTCTACGTAATCTTATTTAAATGGCAGAAAATTCATTGCTCAAACAAGAATTTACTTTAGCTGCTTTTCTCGATAATGAAGGAGCCTTTAGCAATGTTGAAAGGGAAGCAAACCCTGCCTCCTCCAGCACTCACTGATCTTGGGATAGAACCGGGCTTGGTAGGCTTCATTGACAAAATACTAAATAGTAGAATCATTGAAGTGAATCTAGGAGAATGCGTACTCAGGAGATTCGTGAGTAGAGGTACACCGGAAGGTGAAGTCCTCTCACCGCTTCTATGGAACGCAGTTGTAAATAAACTTCTGTTAATACTGGAATCGGTGGGCTGTAAGGTGATAGCTTACGCCGATGATGTTGCTATTGCTGTCTCTGATAAATTTGTATCTATGTACATTAAGATACCTAATTCAACATGCTCTAGATACACTTTCTTGGTAGGCAGAAAAGTGTGCTCTGGGAGTTAACCCAGGCAAAATACAACTCATATTGTTCACTAGGAAACATAGAATCCCTCAGCTAAGTCCAATTATGCTCAAGGGGGAAGCTCTTGCGATTTCGGAAGAAACCAAGTACTTGGAACTAAACATAGATATGAAATTGGCTTGGAAATCATCACATCTTAGAAAGCGTTAGGAAAGCGAACCTAGCTTTTTATGCCTGTAAGAGAAGGAGGATGGTTCCATATGTTGAAGTCCACGCAAGTGGGGAAAGTTACTGATCGTCATTCATTAGGGAGTGGCCAGAACAATTCTTCTGCAAATGGTTCAAGCAGCTCACAACTTCCGAGATTAGCACAAGTATCCTCAGGGTAGCTTCCGAACACCCGTTGGGGAGTGAGCTAACATAAGAAGGCGAAGCATCCTAGGATAGCTGGTTGTGTGCTGGGTTTGGGACCCGCCACTTAAAAATCCCCCCAATGAAAAGATGTACAAAGCCTCGGATGAGAACTTCCCATACTGATGACGACCCCTGCAAACGAAATAAGGAGTACGATTTGAGGACATGCACCTGGAATGTCCGGAAGGGAATATGGGGAAGGTGGCCGGCTGGTTGATGTCCTCATGAGCGTAAAGGCTGACATCACTGCCATTCAAGAAATGCGATGGACGGCACAAGGCAAGTAAAACATAGGACCTTGCGACGTCTACTACAGCTGCCATGTAAAGGAGCGCAAATTTGGTGTCGGATTTGTTGTGGGAGAGAGACTTCGTCGCCAAGTACTGTCGTTCACTCCGGTGGACGAGCGCCTCCCAATAATCCGCATCAAAGCCCGATTTTTTAACATCTCGCTCATTTGTGCCCCGATGAAAGAGAAGCACGATGCGACTAATGATTTCTTCTATGAGCGCCTGGAACGTTCCTATGGGTACTGACCCCGCCACGACATAAAAATCGTGCTTGGCGACTTCAAGAGCAGGGTGGGCCAGGAGGGAGTTTTTGGTGCAACAGTCGGAAAATTCAGCCTGCACAGCGAAACATCCGGTAACGGACAGAGGCTGATCAACTTCGACGGGGCCCGTAGTATGGTAGTCTGTAGCACCACCAGATTCCAGCATAAGAAGATTCCCCAAGCTACCTGGCTGTCTCTTGATCGAAAAACGAGATACCAAATCATGTTGTGATAGATGGAAGATACGCTTCTAGTGTTTTAGATGTACGTACGATCCGAGGACCCAACATCGACTCAGATCATTACCTTGTTGCAGCCAAACTGCGCACACGCCTCTGTGCAGCAAAAAACGTACATCTACCTACGCCAAGAATGTACGACATCGGATAGCTGCAATCACAACAGACCGCTAGTTGGTCCGACGAGGAATGTTATGGTGAGAATGGTGTGTGAACTTCTTCTTCTTATTGATTGGCGTGATAACCGCTTAAGCGATTTAGGCCGAATTTAACGAAGTGCGCCAGTCGTTTCTATCTCTCTTTGGCTAACCGGCGCCAGTTGAACCACCAAGTGAAACCAAGTTTTTCTCCACCTGGTTTTTCCAACGAAAAGAGGCCTTCGTCTTCTTCTGCTACTACCAGCATCCGCATACTGCGTCAAATACTTTCAGAGCCGGAGCATTTGAATCCATTCGGACGATATGACCCAGCCAACGTAGCCGCTGGATCTTTATTCGCTGCGCTATGTCTATGTCGTCATAAAGCTCATACAGCTCATCGTTCCATCGTCTGCGATATTCGCCGTTGCCAACGTACAAAGGTCCAAAAATCTTACGCAGAATCTTTCTCTCAAATACTCCATGGGAAGCCTCATCGGATGTTGTCTCGCCCAAACTTCTGCGTTATACGATAGGACGGGCATGATGAGAGACCTACTTATAAAGTGTTAGTTTGTTAGTCGCTGTTACTATTTAATTCCTTACTTAGTCCAGTTGCTAAGTTACTCCATCTAAAGTTCTTCACCAAAAATATAACAATTCTCATTTTTTGTGTTCTAGATAGTAAGAACCTTAAGCTCCCCATTTCTGCTTTTGCTCAAAAATGTCTTAATGCCATAAATTATATTACTTAACATATTCAAATAATTTAATAAAAGGACATAAAATAAGAACAATTTTTTAACTAAATTTCAAAGTGAATCTTAGATATTTCCGATTTTTTTTAATCCTTCATTGTTCCACTTGGGAACATAGAGATTCAGCTATCTTGCTCTATTAGCTGCTGCTTTCTTTCCGACACCTCACGTTTGGCTAACTGCTTCTAAATTTTATTTTTTTCCTTGTTCGCTCCTCTCGGGAGCTTAGGGCCTCGACAACACTCGGTCTTGCATTGGTTTCGTTAATCTATTTAGATTTCTGACAGGGTAGGTGATTAACCTGTCGCTGCCAGTCCTAAGTATTGGGAATGCCCACCTCTCGTTGGTTGGGAACAACGCCTTCTTACTGCTTTGAGCGCCATCTGTGTTTCATATTTTTCTGGCAGAAGGATTGTACAGATGGTTGAAGACTTCGCTTCATTTGGTGCGTCTGGGCTATTACCGCGGTATCCCGCTTCCTCTTGCTGGCGCCACTGCTCGAAGGTCTAACTATGTATTTTTCTTTGTTTTTGCAGCCTCAATGCAAATAATGCGCTGACTATTGTGCGGGAATAAGGATGGAAAGGATAAAAGGATAATTTTTGGAGTTGAGGAATGAGGTTTTTTCTTTTTTTTAGAAACAGGGAAAGTAGGTAAATTTGGAAATTTGCAATTCGTTCTGAGAGGGTGCCGAGATGTCTCCGATAAAAGTATCTAAATATTTACAGAAGTTATGATTATTTATAATAAAATCAATGCTGCGGAAGAACGCAGGGGGCTTTGGTTTTTATCTTCTTTTGCGTTTTTCTCGAAACCACTTAAAAACTTAAAAACTACATTCTGATTAAAAAGTTTAAAATGTTTATGAAAATTACTTAAATTTTATTAAATTGTGCACAAAGGTATGACTTTAAAATTATATACAATAGTTTTTGTTGTAGTTTAATTTATAATATTATACAAAAAATAAAAAAAAGTCAAAACTATCCCGCGCCGCTATTATTATGAATTCAGATGTATTTGGTAAAAAAATGTAGATAAAAGAACTAAACAAAATCCAAAATTTGCCTTAGATTAATTTTTTGATGTAGTAATAAAAAATATTTTTTATGTATCCGCATTTATTGACCCGCGTCTGTATATATTTACGCAAACGGTAAAAACAAACGAAAATCCATTGTAAAGAAATAAAAATAAATAACAATCATCATCGCACCACTTGTGGCACTTTAACGTAATAATTACTTGGAGAGCGATGCGGCGGCGCATTCCCTCTGTCGTATACGTAACTTACTCGTATAATAATTACAGGTCTTCCTACTAAGCGCCGCTGACGACAAGCACCGACACAAGCACATGCAACACTAGGCCAGTGATATATCAGAAGCAATGAAAAATGTAATTGCTGCAAGTACAATACAAGTATACGGTTACATATTTATGGTAAGAGGACAGCAAACAACAACAAACGAAAGCAACAACAAATAACAACAATCATTAGATGCATTAATCAAAAGCAATGCAATTGAGTTTGTGCTGAAAAGTTCATTTTACACCCATGGCTACATACACACATATATATATATGTATACGTATGCATGGGTAATCACTCTATGAATGTCTGCAAATACACTACATAGTATGCATGCTTGTATGTGTGAGCATGAGCAGCTTGTTTTGTTGGGATTTAAATGGTGGGAAAGGGCTAACTCGAATTTGAGCCAATCGGACTACCGCAACAATAGCAACTGCACTGTCACAGCTGGAGTCTGTTTGTCTGTGGTACATAATGTTGCTAATTAGACACATTAATCAAAGGTTACAGGTTTGAAATGTGAAAGAAATGTGCTGGGATAGCCGACGCTGGACCTCCCATTGGCAATGCACACTTGAAGTGTAATAATATAAGAGAACAGCTATTTAACACATAACATAAAGAGGGGAAAATCTCATCTCCAAGTATGCGCACATACATATTAACATATATGAGTATGCATACATTTTATGCATAATAAATCCATTCACATGTAGTTATGTAGATTTGCATGCGTGCGCTTGTGTGTGTAAGTATTAATATGCAAATTTATATCACAGTTTAAATTGACGTTCACATCTGCTTGTCTGCACTAGGGAGAGCGAGATATTTTTCTTTTTCCTTGAATAAAAGTTCTGCGTAGTGATTTAGAAATCAAACACTCACAACAGTTGAAATACCAACAACCACAGTAGCAGAGAGGAAGGGGTTATATACAGTTAGAATTTTCAAAATATTGATTTTTTTTATATTTTTTTTTTCTCAATGTCCATATATTTAAAAACACACACAGAAAATTTAATATATTTTATATTTAATTGAATATTTTCGAAGTTACACGCAAATTTGAAAAAAAAATTGTATCCTATGTCAAGTGCTTTTCAAACTTTAAACGCGTTTTTCTCAAAATGGTGTTTTCAAAGTCGTTGACCAACATTACTCGAAAACGGCTAAACCGATTAGTCTCAAATTTTAACACGAGCTTCTTAAATATATATTTTTAGTAATTAATTGAAGATTTTTTCTCACCGATAAATATTTATTTTTTATATACACTTTAGGATCGAAATTTTGCTTAAAAATCGATTTTTGTTTTGAGAAACCGCCATTTTGTCAAAAAAAAAATTTATTTTATTTCTTAATTCCTTGATTAATTACTAGATTTAACATTACTTCAACGAAATCTGTTTGGCTTTTAATTTCAGGCGATCCAGTTCAGATTTATAGTGGCCACTGCAAAACTTCTTTCCAAACAACCTTTCCAAACAAATATTTATAGAAATCTAAGTCCTAAAATACAGTTAAAAGATAACATAAGATGTGAACAAATTTTTTGATCAATAAATTTAAAAATTTTCTCAGAATAAATTCAGGAAAATTCGCTTTTTTTCGAAGAAGGTATCCAGCTATGAATTTCATCAGTTAGCTTCCCAAAAGCAAGCTAGAGTTGTCTCCAAATAATACATACTTATAATGCAATAGGCTACAAATATTTATTAACCATGTTTATTAATGATCTCTGTAACATTACTAGACAAATTGCCAGATATCCGTCAGAGTCTTCGACTCATCATACCTCGGCAATTTGAAAATGTGGAAGTGGCTGGCTGTTACGATATTTTCAGCTCTGTAATATTTAACACTTGCGTAAGTCACAGCCCAATGTTAAGTGCTAAATGTCCGAAGCGGCCGTGGTTCTTTAAAGAATTCAAACGAGTAAGAAACTTGAAGAATAACTTTTATCAAAAACAAGAGCATTTTAAAGATGCTGATTTTGGGAAGCGGATATTTCTACTGTAGTTATATTTGCAATGCTGAGAGCGTAACTGTTTTGACAGCGAAGGGGAATATACTCGTACATAGGCCGAATGTAGAACGGTAGTGCTCTGCTACGGCGAAGCGAATAAAAGACGACGGTTTATTTTTAAAGGTGGCGCAAAATGTATAGTTAAAGACTAAATATACTTGGCAGTTAAACATTTGTTATGCCCCAATCAAAAACGCTTACGTGGAACTCCCATATTGAGAGAGTTACTTCAAAAGCCACAAGGGCATTCTTTGCCTGTACAAGGCTTTTTGGTAAGACATGGGGACTAAGCCCTAGAATGACCTTCTGCACATTCACCACAGTTGTGAAACCCATAGTCACTTATGCATCCTTAGCATGGTGGCCCAAGGTCAAGCAAAGAAAGGCGGCAAACGAATTAAGCAAACTGCATCGCCTGGTATGTGTTGGTATTACAGGGGCTATGAAAACGTGTCCCACGAATGCATTGGGTGTGCTCCTGAACATACCACCGCCTCCAATTCTAATTGAAAGGGAAGCTCGCTCGAGTGCCTTAAGACTAAAAGGTATATCTGAACTTAAAAGTGGGGATATGAAAGGACATTTAAAGATCTTAGAAGACTTCCTACATAGTCCCATTCTTCATAGGGATGATATACTATCACCCAAACCAATACTCTTCAGGAGCTTCCAAGTTATAATCAATGAACGAACAGACTGGAGAACTAACTCTATCACTTTCAAACCTGGCTCCCAGCTATGGCTTACTGATGGGTCCAAATTGGAAAATGGTAGAACAGGGGCAGGAATCAATGGGCCCAAATTCAAAAAATCGATTCCGATGGGATCCTACTCAACAATATTCCAGGCAGAAATACATGCCATTGAAATATGTGTGAGAGAATGCCTTAGAAGGAAAATGAGAGGTACTCACATCTACATACTTTCAGATAGCCAAGCGGCTTTAAAAGCCCTTCTATCAACAACCATCACCTCTAAATTGGCAAACGAGTGCCTAAACCTCCTAAACACGTTAGGAAACCTCAACACAGTAACACTATGTTGGATTCCGGGACATGAAGGACATGAGGGAAATGAAATGGCTGACGACCTTGCAAAACAAGGAGCAAATATGCAACTTACTGGTCCTGAGCCTTTCTGTGGACTGACAAAAGGCCACATTAATGAATTCATTAGGAAATGGGAGGAAAGAAAACTTGCCGCACACTGGCTAAACTGTGCCGGTCAGCGTCAAGCCAAACTATTCCTAAGTCCCAACAAAGGAATATCTGACAAACTTCTCTCACTAAACAGAGTAGATCTGCGTCTTTTAACCGGATACCTTACAGGTCACTGCAGCCTGAGGTACCATCTAAACAATATTGGTCTATCCGAGACCAATGTCTGCCGCTTTTGCGAAATGGACATAGAAAGCTCTGAACATGTGCTTTGTGAATGTCCTGCGTTGGGCAGGCAAAGACTTCACCACCTTGGTGGTATCGTAGTATCTCCATGCAATCTTTGGAACAACAAACCCAAAACTGTGCTAAAATTTCTAAAAAGCCTAAAACTCTAGGGTTACAAAATAGGCCTTTCACAATAGATCAGCTCTGGTCGCAGTGCGTAATGGCCTTCTAATAATAATAATAATAATGCCCCAATCAACAGGAGTTTGTTTCGGGCAGGTATACGTGAACGAATTTAGTTGCCTTTACGGAGGATTGTTTGGTTACCTTTCACAGCGGTTTTCAAATGGATGTAATCTACAAAGAGTTTTCTAAGGCTTTTGATAGCGCATCTCACCCAATATTATTAGATGAACTTGAGGGTTTCGGCTTTCACTCTAAATTTCTTAAGTGGCTTATTTCCTATCTTAATAATAGGCACTGTGGCGTTCGACTCGATACCAATTTTTTGATTAATAAATAAATAAATCAAATTGTTCGAAATCTTAACGAATGCAAAAGTTTTATGAAAGTTTATGTAAAATACCACGTTTTATTTTTATTTATTTTTCACTGAACTTTAGAATGAAACGAACAACCGTTCACCCTATGCTTTAAAATACCTACCTACATATTTTATTGGTGTTACAAAAGCCTCAATTCTTTATGCGAAATTCCCAGCCTTGTTTTTGTTTTTGCCTACACATGTACATACATACACCTGTATACTTCGCCAATTGGGAGTAAAGTTATTCGAGACTCATATATTAGTTTTTATTGTCTTGCATTTTTACGTCCTCGACTTGATTGCGATAAAATCGAATGTTACATCTAAAATTTTATTTCAATGTATGCATATCGAGTTTCTCAAATCTCATTAATATAGTACACATGTGGCTACATTTCATACAGTTGCTTACGCAAGGTGGCGCAAAATATATCATCCAATAACTTTTCACTCATTTTGAATAACTTCATTACTAAATGAAAAAAAAATAAAATTATTTCTAATGATGGAAATCTCTATTGACGCACTCCATTACTTGCCTGTTTGCATATTGTGTGGAGTTGCCTCTATCCTATCGGTTGCTTGCCTAGGTGACGGAGAGGGGAACGCTCGGCAGATTTGCAGTGTAGGTGAGAAATAAAGTACCACTCGCAGACCAAAACGGGCAATATCTGCTGGGAGGTGTAAGTTGTTTTCATATATTACCAAGCGAGGATAAGTGGGCCAGCAACTTACTTATTCGAATATAATTGCTAACGAATCGTCAAGATGCCCTATGTTCCACTAGCATTTCAAGGAAAACATACATTAGTTTGGGGAAAAAGAAGTCCATTATTTTTTCGTAAAATTCAAAACTTTATTTAAGATGTTTCGGATTGTCCGCTTTGGTTCATATCTGCACCGTTATGTTACATTATTTGTTGCTATTTTAAGGGTAGCTTCACAATACCTCTCTCATTAAGGCACCTTTCTGGTATAGACGTGAAAATTGAAGGCGTTGTAAATTGAAGAAAAACAATCGGTATCAATTGAAAATCGTTTTTATTCATTAGATCAATTCTTTATTTACAAAACCAAAAAAAATTATTTTTTTTTTTCAATGACAATAAAAAAAAAAAGTTGCTTCCCCTGACGTAACACATGCCATTGGCGTAACTGATTGGGCTGCTCAGGTACGTCTGAAAAAAAAAATCGGTCGATTATTCATCAAGAGATATGTCGCTATGGTGGGTGGCAAATTTACAGAAAACAATTTTTTTTCTGGATATTTTATCTGTTTATTGGAAAAACAAAACAAAAAAAAAACGATTTTTGTTCACGTTCTCGCTCTTAAAAAAATAGAAAAATTGATTTTAAAACTATAATTCCGCTACCCGCGAGAGCCACAAGTCTACTGAATAACATATTAAAAATTCAAATAAGTACTTTTTGAGAAATTACCAACGCCCACTCGAAAAAAATAGTTTCGAGAAAAACACGGTTAACGCGCTTATACCTGGGCGTCATACTCCAAACTGGTGTTACGACGTGCAATATAAAAATTTTCAAGTATCTTTTTAAAAGTATAAACTATCATGACATGAAAAAAAAAATCTAGACCAGAAAGGTGCCTTAAAGGAAAAACTCAAGTAATCGATTTTCATAATCTTCTCTTGATACAAATTTCTTATCACTCAGGAAGTTTTGCAATGAGAGAAAAAGGTGGTAATCGCTTGGTGCGCGGACCAGGTTGATCGCTAGCTTCGAACGGTCCTCTTGTTGATATTAGAGATCTGAATATAGGGTTTGGCCATACGGAAGCCACTTATAATAAATGATTCCTTTCAAGTTCCACAAAAGTGTATGTTATGTAGTTATGTAAATTCATTTAAAATCATTTTCCTATACTTGAGACAGCAGGATAAACACTTATAAACGAAAATTTGTATAAATTGGGCAGATACCTCTGACGTGTTGGATGTTTTCGGGGTCACCCAAGTTTCAAATTGTTCAGGTGGTATAAAGTACATACTTAAAAGGTCTCGCATTTAGGTTAAGAAGACTTCCGCCTGCACGAAAAACTAAGCTGATAGCGTAGGCAGACAAATCTTCACTGAAATAATTAATTTCTCTAAGTGCTAAGTCAGCATATAAATCGTGTGATTCTGATTTAATAGCAGAATGCAGAAAAGTCGAACGTTTTTTATTCTTAAGATTGTCTAAAAACGAAGATATGAACGCACACAAAGACTCAGAAGTAAAAGCAGTAAGCGGCTCCATGTTTAACATTAGCGAGATGTCCTGCCACTTTTTTACCCACTGAGCACCGAGGCGTACAGTCTCCTCAGCAAGTAAGCGCGGAAGCCTGTATGTTGAATATTCTCTTTGCTGACTTCTGTTGTTAATACACTGCAACTCACAATTGAATGGAACAAACAAAAAACAGTAAAGGAATTTTTTTGGTGTGCAATATCACCTTGATAACGAGCATAAATTTAAATTCTTTGATCGACACTTTACGAGACTTCGATCACTACAGCCATCTAATAAATTATTACTATTATTATTGAAGAGATCAGTCAGATTGCCATGCAACGCTCCCCCTCAACTATAGATTGTCTACATATTTTGTCTCATTCAAATGTTAAATGTTTTTCGTGGTAAGAATACAGATTACGGCACATAAATTCCTGCCAAGTAGCAACTGCTCTATGAATAATCTGTTCTAGTTTTTTGACATGGCATGAATTTAGTTGAAATAAGATATGATCTGTGGATTAGTAACCAATATGAAACGCTTACACACACTCGGCATTTGGACCGTATTATCTTGACTTGGATAAATGTTGCCACCAATATTTGCATGAAAGTAGTGACACATCACAGCTATTTTATAGCAAGTGTTTGATATAAAAGAGTTTCCTTTAGGTCGTTTTCTTTGAATGCCTAGTACAGCTGCACTTAAATGATTACATTAGCTTCACTACAGGAGCAAGTAATAGGTATCAAATTGAGAGCTCACTCGCGTGGCATCGCAATTTGAATACCTAGCATTGTTGTACTTAACAACAACAGGTACAAAATTGAGAGCTCACTGGCATGACATCGTAATGGGTCGCAAGATCTCATAGTTGTACAACAACAGGTACAAAATTGAGAGCTCACTGGCATGACATCGCAATGGGTCGCATGATTTCATAGAGAGCTGCAACTACCGATATCAAACCTTACCTTGTTCCATGCATGAGTATGAATGTAGTTAACACTTATCTTTCAAACGCATTAAAGAATGCTATTGCGTGTCGCTCTTCGAGTATTTTCATTTACATAAAAATGCATTTCTCTAATGAGTAAATTATAGATCCATTCGTTTAACAAAGCTATGCCTTCCAATTCAAGCAAGTAATATTTAGAAATGATAAAAAGAAATAATGAAAATAAACATTTACTTTCAATATTTTTAAGAAGAGTACGTGCAATGTTACTCAAATTGAAAACTTCACTTGCATTTTCAACTACAACGAGAAGCGTAAATTATCTACAGGCACTTTAAGGAGCAACAAAAACAAAGCACCAAAAGCGTCGCTGGTAGAAGATAAAGTTGTAGTGGAAATAAAACAATATCAAACGTACGCTACTCTCGCCAAACTTATTAGTGAATGACTCTGTTATTCTTGTGCTTGTTGTTTTTGCCGGTTTCGTTGCTGATGACCTCGTCGTAATATGCAAGTAAATTGCCGAAGCAAGAAAGTAACTTTCAATTTCGTAATCAGCATAACAAGCAACGAAAGTAGCTATAGAAACAATGACAGCAGTGCAACAACAAAAATGGAAGCCTAACTCAAAGTTTGTTTTGCTTAAGTTGTATGAATGTACAGCAACAAAAACGTTAATTTGAAAAAGAGTAGGCAGACCATCACAACACGCAGTGAGTTGCTTTGTTTGCACCATTAGCAAAAATATTATTAGGTTTCGTCATTAAGAATCACTTAAGAGTGACAACAAAAAATTGTGAAATATTACCAAAAGAAATGAGAGAGTAATAAAAACAATAATAAAGTGAAAATACAGACCCCGATTATCGGCCACAAAGTAATTAAAATGAAGCGCTTAAATTTGTATGAATTATTCAAATGGATTTAGAAATTTCTTCTTACTCCTTGGGTATAAAATGAAATACTTTGTGTATGTAACACTTAGAAAGAATTTCGAAATCGATAAAATCGAAATAATGCAGCTACCAAAAGTAGATGTATGTACATATTTCATATTATTTTTTTTTGACGTGATAACGTCTTATAATTCGATTTAACAGGCTGCACGCACGAAAAAATGTGTCGTTACCTTGCTCATATGTAGTTACCTTGCTCACTAGTGTTACCTTGCTCATATGTAGTTACCTTGCTCATTAGTGTTACCTTGCTCTTTAGTGTTACCTTGCTCATTAGTGTTACCTTGCTCATATTAGTGTTACCTTGCTCATATGTAGTTACCTTGCTCATATGTAGTTACCTTGCTCATTGCATTGAATGAACTGCAAGCGAAAGCGCGGAAGGAACGACAAAGCAAACAAAGCAAACGAACGGCAACGTTCGACATCTTGCTCTCTCCTACTTAAGTGAGCGTATATATGTATGTATATGCGCATATGTACATATATAAATTCACGTATTTGTATTGGCATATGCCTTCTTATTGATTATTATTAATTTGATTTACTTGAGGAATTTAAAATAAAACCAAGTTTGTTAATAATACCGGTTGTTTTAATGTTATTATTATTATTTTTTTATTATATATGAAGGAAAAAATGTATGGTAATATTTACCATATCTATACTAATATTATAAAGAGGAAAACTTTGTTTGTTTGTAATGAATAGGCTCAAAACTACTGGACCGATTTTAAAAATTCTTTCACCATTCGAAAGCTACATCATCCACGAGTAACATGGATTATATTTTATTTTGGAAATAGGGCTCGAGATATAGGTCAAAACGTGGACCCGGGTAACCTTCGGATGTGTATGTACAATATGGGTATCAAATGGAAGCTGTTGGTGAATGCTTTAGTTCAGAGTATTTCCATCCGTTCCGTGACTAGGGTCTCGAGATAGAGACCAAAACGTGGACCCTAGAATGTGTTTGTACAATATGGATATCGAATGAAAGCTGTTGATAAGTGTTTTAATACGGGGTAATTTTCATACCTATTGATGACTAGGGTCTCGAAATATATGCCAAAACGTGGACCCGCCGTGTCTTTGAACCGAATTAAACCAAACTTACACACATTGTTAAGTAGGTATTGAAGATGATTTCCGTATAGTTTGAATACCTATTGGTAGATAGGGTCTCGAGATATAGGTCAAAACGTGGACCCGGGTAACCTTTGGTTGTGTATGTACAATATGGGTATCAAATGAAAGCTGTTGATAAGTGCTTTAATACGGGGTAATTTTCATACCTATATATGACTAGGGTCTGGAAATATATGCCAAAACGTGGACCCGCCGTGTCTTTGCACCGAATTAAACCAAACTTCCACACATTGTTAAGGAGGTATTGAAGATGGTTTCCGTATAGTTTGGGTACCTATTGGTAGATATGGTCTCGAGATATAGGTCAAAACATGGACCCGGGTAACCTTCGGATGTGTATGTACGATATGGGTATCAAATGGAAGCTGTTGGTGAATGCTTTAGTTCAGAGTATTTCCATCCGTTCCGTGACTAGGGTCTCGAGATAGAGACCAAAACGTGGACCCTAGAATGTGTTTGTACAATATGGATATCAAATGAAAGCTGTTGATAAGTGCTTTAATACGGGGTAATTTTCATACCTATTGATGACTAGGGTCTCGAAATATATGCCAAAACGTGGACCCGCCGTGTCTTTGAACCGAATTAAACCAAACTTACACACATTGTTAAGTAGGTATTGAAGATGATTTCCGTATAGTTTGAATACCTATTGGTAGATAGGGTCTCGAGATATAGGTCAAAACGTGGACCCGGGTAACCTTTGGTTGTGTATGTACAATATGGGTATCAAATGAAAGCTGTTGATAAGTGCTTTAATACGGGGTAATTTGTTATGTTATGTTATGTTGTGTTATGTTATGCTATGTTATGTTATGTTATGTTATGTTATGTTATGTTATGTTATGTTATGTTATGTTATGTTATGTTATGTTATGTTATGTTATGTTATGTTATGTTATGTTATGTTATGTTATGTTATGTTTTGTTATGTTATGTTATGTTATGTTATGTTATGTTATGTCATGTTATGTTATGTTATGTTATGTTATGTTATGTTATGTTATGTTATGTTTTGTTAAGTTATGTTATGTTAAAGTATATTATGTTATGTTAATGTTAACTCATTCTCTATATCCATACAAAATATCTATCAAACAAATACAATTAAAATTTTCTTTTGAAAAATGCAACCATTCAATCAGTATTTTCTTATGACGTTATCACGTTAAACTACCGACAGTAAACCGACTTTACAGACAACCTCTTTTTTTGAATTGATTTATTTGATACCCATATCCTAATCTCTACTTAAATTTCATTTTTAAGGAGTTACATACACTTGTAAGGCTGATGAAAAATCACGTTTTTTTTGAGAATTTTTTACAAAGAACGATTTAATAAACAAATAAAATTTTTAATTATTCAAATAATGCCTACTTTAAAGGTAATTATAGCACGTAAAGTTAGTGAAAATATTGAAGTGCATGGCTCCTGCAGTTGACGTCCCAAGCGTCCTCCAAAAAAAGCGTCCACCGCCGGGTGGACAAAATATCTCCGGTTTGGATTATCTGATATCGAAAAACCAATTAGATTATTTTTGTGGATAGATAAAGCTAGGTATTAATCGAAGGAATAGCCAAATTTTAATTTTTGATAAAATGTCGGCTATAGGAAAAAAAATCGAATTTTCTGCAAAAATTTTCGCGAAAAATTGCCTAAAAAATAGAAAAAATCATCAGAAATCTTATTTCTTCGATTAGTACCTGGAGCATGCATCTGAGAAGGTTGTGCTAAAATTTCAAGACGATCGGTTCAGCTGTTTTTGAGAAATCGTGTTCACCGACTTCGAAAACACGGTTTTGAGAAAAACGCGTATAAAGTTTCAAAATCACTTTACATAGAATAAAAATGCCTCTGAAACGCCTTTTCAAATTTGCGTGTAACTTCGAAAATATTCACCGGAACGATATTAAATTTTCTGTGTGCATTCTTAAATATATGTAGGTACATTAAGAAAATAAAATAAAAACAAAATCGATTGAAAATTCTAACTGTATATAACCCCTTAATTAATTTTCTTAATTAGGTGGCAACGTCGCTTTAAAATATTATTGTGTTATGGTAATTTTTACCTTTATATTCACATATTTACACATATTTTTCACAATTAATACATTTTCGTAATTGATTAATTCCCGAAAACAGGTGGCAACCCTGAAAAAAATATTTTTGGACTAAAATTGGTTTAAAATTCTTTCCTTCAATATTTATATTTTAATATTCAAGTGAAATGTGTGTTAAATATATACTTTTGCAATGAAATACAGGTGGCAACGCTATCAAAAATATTGTTTTTCAGATAAATTTTTTTAAAACTATTTGTTTGAATACCTGTGCTGTAACAGTTATGCATATTTTTTAAGCAACTGATACTTTTGTAATAAAAATTAGGGGGCAACGCTACAAAAATATCGTTTTTTGAGTAAAGTTTTCATGAAACTATTTCTTTGAATACCTATGCTATAACGCTTAGGCATACTTTTTAATCAACTGATACTTTTGCAACGAAATTCAGGTGGCAACGCTATCAAAAATATTGTTTTCGAATACATTTTTCTTAAAACTATTTGTTTGAATACCTGTACTGTAACAGTTATGCATATTTTTTAATCAACTGATACTTTTGCAATGAAATTCAGGTGGCAACGCTATCAAAAATATTGTTTAATTTTAATTTTCTTGAAACGATTTGTTTGAATACCTAACCTGTAACATTTAGGCATATTTTTTAATAAACTTTTTTCTCACAGACTTGGGACGGCGCAATCTTGTATTCATCATTCTTGGCCCATGCCAGACTCAAAAAGTCGCAATTATCGATATGCAACTGCTTTTACATTTTTTTTAGTTTTCAGTGTCTCGATTTTCTTAGCGTTTGTATTTATATTATTTATTTTTTTGAATAATTATTCATGTTTTTTCTTTTAAAAAAAGTTTAATTTAACTGGATTAAAAATTTGCGATCTTTTGGATGTGAACAATGACTTGTTTAAAATGGGGTAATTGTTGTAACTGACCAAACTAAGTACCAAATAATCCAGGAGTTAACTTAGTATTGCCACCAGATGTACGCTAAGTTAGTTTGAATTAACAAATAATATATTATATTTGGGGACTAATCCTTGACCGCATTAATGTAACAAATATGTAACTAGCAAAAATTGTATCAAGGGCACGAGTTTGTCGAATCTGGTAATTAACATAACTAATACAGAATGCATTGGCACTGTGACCAGAGAATGTTAATAAGCATCAGAGAATGTTAATGAGCATCATTTTTACATTAACATTCTCTTTATTAACATTCCATTGCTGTGACCAAACAGATAACAGACGATGTCAAGCACTAATCTCATAACATAGAAGCTCAGGTCATGAAAACATTTACTTTGAAGGTCATTGGCAAAGTGATTAAGAGCATCACACAGACGTGTAGTAAAGTGGGGAAATTAGTTGCTTTCTCACACGAAAAAATGTGAAGAATTTTTAATTGCAGAACCGAAGCCGAAGGTATGCATAACTGCTATGCTCATTAAGCTGCACGAACACTCGTCGTTTTAAAAATATTCGTCACTCCAAGTAGCAACTCAAAAATGTAACCAATTTCGTTATTTCCCAAACAATTGTACAGATGCTAGTTAAAATATTTTAATTTTTTATATTAGAGTATCTATTTTCTAAAAAACAAAAACAGTAAACAGGAAATTTATGATTTTAGTGCTGAGCTTAGCAAATAACTTCTCAACTTCATCCACTGTAAATAAAAACAAAAGAGGAAATTAAAATTTTACAACTTATCCAAGACGCAACCCAAAATTACAATGAAACTGGAAAAAATGCAAAAATTACATAAATAAATAACACAAATTTCAAGTTAAAACTAATTAAATTATAACTAAGCTTGAATTACATTACGTGAAGCTGAAAGTATACATACATAGAAGCCCACACATACTAATAAAGGGTGTTTAAGTTTCAAGGGCCGATGTTGAATGTGACCCACTCCTAAATGTCAAGGTTTTTCTGCATTTCATTTGACATTTTTTAATTTCAGACTAACTCAATTTGAACCATGGAAAGATACACAATCGAGCAACGCGTTAAAGTAATTCAGGCTTATTATGAAAACGGGCGTTCAAATCAAAGTGCATATCGCGCACTTCGTGATTTTTTCGGTCAATTTAATCGTCCTAATGTGCGTACAAACGGAAGAATTGTGCAAAAGTTTGAGCAAACCGGATCTGTAGGAGATGTGAAAACACCAGTGCATCCTCGTACAGCTCGTACTGCAGAAAATATTGCTGCTGTTCGCGATAGTGTGGTTGAAGAGCCGTCCACCTCAACTCGTCGTCGTGCCCAACAATTGCACCTCTCACGCTCGTCGTTGATGAACAATATGCATAAAAAGACTTGCATTTACACGCTTACAAGGTGCAATTGACTCAAGAACTAAAGCCTCTTGACCATTTCAAGCGTCGTCAATGGTTAGAATGGTGGCAGAAAATGGCAACAGTGAATGACCAATTTTCGAAGAAAATCATCTTCAGTGATGAGGCACATTTTCACCTCAGTGCGATTGCCGAAAATCCAATGCACTCACAAAGAGTGACTGTTTGGTGTGGTTTATGGGCCGGCGGCATCATTGAGCAGTATTTTTTCCAAAATGAGGCCGGTCAAGCAGTTACTGTGAATAGTGTTCGCTAGGGTGAGATGACAACGAACTTTTTATGGCCCGAATTGGAAGATATGGATGTGGACGATATGTGGTTTCAACAGGACGGTGCCACTTGTCACACAGCTAACGAAACAATGGCTCTTTTGCGCGAAAAATTTGATGGCCGAATAATCTCACGTCGCGGCGATGTCAATTGGCCGCCAAGATCATGTGATTTGACACCGTTGGACTTCTTTCTTTGGGGTTATTTGAAAAAAAAGGTGTACGTCGATAAGCCAGCAACAATTCAAGAGCTAAAGGTTGAGATAATTCGGCACATTAATGGCATAGAACCTCAATTATGCCTCAGTGTCATCGAACATTTTGACCATCGGATGGAGGTGTGCCGCCGAGGCCGCACGTAATTGAGCCTTACCAATATTATCATAATAAAGAGAAATGACAATTATTTCCTAAAAAAATTGTATTTTATTAAAAATCAACACCAGGCCTTGAAACTTAACCACCCTTTATAAGAGAATGCTGAATAAGGATAAGTAGATAAAAGCATGAAATTTTATTGTTAGTCTCTAAATATTCAGGAAAATTCAATACTTAAGATAAATAATAAAGAAATGTTGTAATAAAAATAAAAACTGTACTTTCTAACTTTTTTGAAAGCGAAAACTCATGTCGCTTGGCGGATGTATCAAACCGATTAACAGCCAATATTTTGGATGGTAAAAGACACCTCATAGAAAATTATATTATATCTGCTTTTGGAGCACCCATTACATATTTATGTATTTCCATACAAGGATAATAGATACCAGGTTTGCTCGTTAGGTATGGTGAAAAAAAATTTTTTTGAGGGGAACTAACTAAGCAAGTGAAACACAAAACGAATGACGTCGGCATATCTGTTAAATTCGCTCAGTGCCGAATAACGGTCTGCTGGGTAGTGCACCTCTAAAAATCTGTTCTCCTTGATTTCCATATATTGTTGTTGCAGTGCTGAAAGTGACCTCAAAAGCGCATCCAAGTCTAATTAAAACTTAGTTTAATGCCGAATTATTATTTTTTTATGCGAAACAGGTGTAACGGGCAATTCGTAAAAATTGAACTATTGCGAAGTTGAGGCAACTCCAAATAACTTTGTGAATATATTTAAATACGTATTATACATAATTGAAAATATTTATTCAAGTGTGATAGGATTAGTCTAATTACTAAGCCGCTGAAGTTTTTCGCATATTTTATGCCGTCACACAACTTAAGGAGTATTCAAAAGAAAACAAGCTTTGGTGTCTGCGCATTAAAGCCCATTGCCGCCTAATTTATTAGGTTTATCGCTCAACATATTTCGTGGTGATAAATTGTTGCGATAACAGCAAATCTGATTATTCATAGAAATACAAGCGTGAAATGTGAGTTTCGAAATAATGAAATTAAACAAAAGTGTGATTAAATTTGGATTCAATGTCAAAGCAATCTTTAATTTGCTACAGTGGAGACTTCTCCATGTAACAGGAAGGCAGCAAGTAAACGCAGTTAACTGCTCGTCGTTCGAGGGTTAGACTACATTAAAACGCCGGTTATAAACGTCACTCAGATTTTGTAATTTTGTATTTTTTACGCATTTAAGTTATACCTATTTATTTTTTTTTACTTAAAAACAAAAAATTGTTTTATGCGATGGAATCCACAAACAAAACAAACATAACATAACAAAAAAATACGAAATTAATTAGTTGTGCAGCATAATTATTCTTCCTATCCTAATCAAAGATACCAAAATTTGCTAGGAAAACAACACTCTAATTCAGCAAAAAAAAAAAAAAAAAAAAAAAAAAGCAATACAAAATACAAGGAGAACACATTTCGTATAAGGCAGTGCCAAGTTGTCTGTACTGCTTTTCTTACGCCACCTTCTATTTACAGCATAGATATAAATGCACTGTTTTTTACATTATAGTTTATAATCTACTGCCTTTCTCACAGTTAGAGTTTTTTGAGCAGCACATACATCCTCTTACCCCTTATAATAATTTCAACCTATCTGCGAGAAGCTGGTGAACGAGCAATTCTTACTCAATCACTGTCTCCATAGTGAATTCAAATGACCTTTCGAAGTATAGGCACAGAAACACTTACATATCGTATCACACATACTTATAAATACATACATTTTTGTTTTACTACCTTCTCTCCCTTTCTCATTGCATTGCTCACAACAACTTCGAACTCATATTCTTTGTCAAGCTAACGGAAATTTAGATTGCATACAAAATCCAAGTTTTGTTGTTGTTGTTATACATAAATTGTTGCATTTTAAATATTATACTAAAATACTTGTAAGCTCTTCGTATTGGTATATGTTAGAATAAAGCGGCCGACGTAGGCGGTTCGACAACCCGAGCGCGATAGACAGATAGAGAGAAAAAAGGAGGGGCGGCACGGGAAAAATACCCAAAAAGTGTATAAGCACCAATTATATATAAGTAAATGTGTATATGTATATAATACCCCATTTTTATACTGCTGCGTCCTCGAGCTACCTGACGCTGCTGCAATAATTGTAGGTATTTGCCGCTTAATCGATACACAATAAATCAATTGCATAAACACACAGGCAACTTAAATGAGGATTGAATACTTACTCTGGCTTAAAAGAAAAAAAAAAACTAAAAATGTAACGGATATTATTATTATTTGTAGCGAATTCAATGTCAGTCAGTCTGTTTCCTGTATGCAAATGACGCTTGAACAAAAGAGTTTGGGCAACTATTAAACGAACCAAACAAATTGTTGTGTAATCCATCACACAAATCTGTCGATATTGAATAATATTGAAGACACTGTAAAGATTTTTTTGCACTGCTTTGAATTCATTAATTGCATCTGCACGCTGAGCCATGAAAAAGAGGTTCCCATGCTGCTCCACATTGGGCAAAGTTGAGTGAAGCATTTGTATTTGCATTTGTAGTTTGAATAGATAGTTTTTTGTTTTTTTTTTCCTATTTCAAAGCAGCAACAACCTTTTCCATCAATGCTTCATTGGCACTTTATGTGTTGCAATGACATTGGCGCTTGAACGTGTCGGCCTGCGAGTGAATCACCAATTAAAACGATCTCAGACGAATTGTGATGAGCAAGTCGCAGCGGCATTGCAGCAGCAACAATAACAAGAAATAACGGCGCTTTGTGCAATATTTTATGATGAATACATAATTTGCTTAATTCAATTCGGTTTATTTTATCTTAGTTTAGTGAGTTTGTTAAACTTTGGTTGCATTTATTTTATGGCTAAACGCCAGATATTCCCAGCTGCGGTCAAAGTAAGAGGGGTGGGAGTAGTAGTAGTCTACGCGGAGGAAGACTAAAATATCCAACATTTACACGTAAGTGGCATATATTTTTTAAGATTTTATTTTATACACAGTTTGTCAATTTTTAGAGCCTTTCAATTTGGAGGGCCTTTGAAATTATTTCATTAAGGGGTCTCGGTGGTCTAGAAATTTCAAAAATCGATTTCTTGTTTTTTGATATTCCGAAAGTATAGTATTTTAAAAATATACTGTGAAATTTTCATGTGGAAATTCCCAATATTACAGCTTCTACAGCCCATTAACTAAGTAGAGAACGGACCGCACGCTCCTATACCTTTAACTTTAAACTCATTTATCTCGAAATGCCTTTTTGCGGGCAGGTGTTGTCAAAAAACAAATTCTAACTAACTGTTTTATAAAACTATTAAAATGAAAAAAAAAAAACATTTTTTTTTTAAATAAAATTTATTTCTGAAAATATTTTTTTTTTTAATTTTTGTATGTTTAAGTAAATAAATTAAATAAAAAGCCTAAAAATATCGTTTTTCATTTTTTTATTGTAAAAAAAAAAATCCTGAAAATACCCAAATTTTTGAGCTCTAGATCACCGGTACTTCGTAATAGTAAGCTCTTTGCATCCACCAAAGAAAGCAAAAATAAAACAAATACTTCTCTCGGCTGTCAAGAGAGTATTTCGGCATCGTTTGCTGAAATGATTTGATATACCGTTATCTGACTGAGTAATTGCATATGCGTTACCCCTTAAACAGAATTGCAGTGGACAGCGGGTAACGGGTAACGGGTTGACGTGAGAACAAACTTAATAGCATTAAATTGCACGTCGTACATAGATGGATACATATACAGATGATGTTGGAGGTAGATATACACATACATACCTACATATGGTACGCTGCAAATCTTTCAAGCAGATTTGGTTTTATGTAGCAACCTCGATTGCAATTATCAGAGAAAACGCTAAAAAATGATGAATATTGCAAGAAACCGTAAAATACCACAAAATAAACTATTTATTGCTGATTTTCTGGTTTCACATTAGCTAATATTTTACTATTGCTCGCTTACTTCAAAATGTCGGCTGTAGTGTAAATATTTGCCGCATCGGCCTGCGCTGCTTGTAAATAGTTGTAATTATAGATGGTTTGGTGACAATTCTCAGCCACCAAGCCTTCAAATGTCTACAAATGTGCATACATACATATGTATGTATGGGTATACATTCCTCAGACTATTATTAATTTTGCACAGTTTGATTTTACTTCGAGCCTGGGAAATTATGGCATAGATTACGTAAATATGAAGTTGGCTAGATTTTACAGAAATAGGCAAGTCAACGAAACGTGAATGAGTTGACCTGTAACTGCTTGGCCATTATAGTATCAGAGGAGGTATTATTTAAAATCTTGCAAGGATCGTAAGTGGGTGTGGGTTGCCTACAACTTGAAGAGCTCGTCGTCAACCATAAAATGTTTAATTTAAATTTAATCGTATAAAATAAGCTCTCAAATATGTGTCTATGTGCGCTAAGGATGATAATATAGATTACCAGGTTTGCTTTTTACCTACGGGAAAAAAGAAGATTGTGAGGGGAATTTTGGCTGCCACGTCACTTGTGGATTCGGAACCGAATTCTGTACGATCGCTTCACATGTATTCACACACTCGTCTTTGTTCAGATAGCACGAAGCAACAAGAGCAAAAACTGTGTTTGTTTTTTTCGTGTATCACTAACACAATCTCATCGCCAACCGAAATTTGCACGGTCGTTTCACATGTATTCACACATTCGTCCAATCAGTCGTTGTTCAGACGGCAACGAAGTGTCATTGGTTATCATCAACACAATTTTACTTTTCGTAAATAAATCGCTTCGTGACCATTCTTTCGAATTCGATTTTGTCAGAACCGAATAATGGTCTGCTAAAGAGCTCACCTTTGAAATATTTTCATCATGTATGTACATATATTAGGGTTCGTTAAAAATTAAAATCTTTGCGGCGCCCGAAAAAATGCTTCCTTTTGATGAGAAACTACGGGGAAAATTTAGCTTTTTGGATTTAAACAAAAAGAACACATGCCGACGGCCAATTGAAGTTACTCTGCAGTAATCACATTTTACACTGTATTCATACGTCTACGAATGCATTTTGTTTTTGTAGTCGGTAGGCTTAGATTTGGGGCTTGGACGAAATACGCATTGAGGCATGAAGTGAATGCGCTGTGTTTTTGTTGTGTTCTAGAACATTTTGAAATGCGTGGTACCAAAGCGGCCTTCGCGTTGCGCTTGCTGCTGCTTTTGCGTCAATCCAAGGTATTTTGTTTTTGTAAGTGCAATATTCGGAATATTGACTGGCGGAAGACAAAAGTACACGGAAGCAAGAAGGGAGCGCTGTGCTCGCGCATATACATGTGCATGTATGTGTGAACGTGCATGGATGCAGTTATATAATATATGAATACAATTATTTTGTAGGAGGTTTAGAAGGTAAGTAGGTATGTGTGTATGTATGCATGCTAGGACTTAAAGTGGGTACATATACATACACACCTACATAGGCTTTAGAGCAGAATTGTTTTTGCACTTGTTAGGCAGAAACTCCTTCACTAGTGCGTATGTGAATCTGATTTCTTATAGGAGAGTGATGTGCTGTGATAGGTGAATAAATAAGTCAAGGTCATTTGGGCATACATACATGCATATGAGAGGAAGATGATGTTCGCGCTTGTGCATTATTGTTTTTCATAAGCAAATGTACATACATACATACATATGTAACTGACCGTTGAATACATAAACTATAAATTGAAATACAACATAAAATAAGTGTTGATTTATCTTAAACAATTATTTTATTTTTGTAAATTTGGTCTACAGCTGTGTTCCATAAAGGGGTTAGGTGGGTTTGAAAATTTCAAAAAATCGAATTTTTGTTTTTTGTCTCATTAAATAGTACAGTACAGATAGACCCTTCAGAAGTTCCGCCCATTAGGCCACGATATCTCGAAAAGTTATGAAGCGATACATTTCAAATTTTGTACAAATCTTTGAAATAACATTATCTAGTTATTGAACGAAGGTTTTCTTTTTAATTACAACTATTTTTTTTTGAGCCAATGTATGTCGAAAATTTCACTAAAAATCTGCTTTTTGGTTCAAAGCCTGTCAAAAATTCAAGTTTTGACTTTTTTTCCTTCATACAACAACGAGATTTATCCATGTACTAACGAAATCCATTTGGTTTTTTTTATTTTAGATGAACCAATAATGAGTTATGCTGCCCACGGCAAGAGCACTTTTTTTGAGACGTCAAGGAAGATGTGGTACCAACGTCTGAGTTTCCGAAGTTTTTAAATAAAAATTTTACAAAATATTGTTTATATATGTATCTTAGATATAGTGAATTGTTTAAAGAAAATATATGATTTTATATACTAGAAAAAAAATAGTCAAAATCTTCTTTTTTTCAACTTCTGAAACCCACCTAACCCTTTAAAGGAAAAACAAAACTGAACAACTTTATTCAAGAATTATTTTTTGAGCTCTTCATACTCAATACAGTCTAATATTTAGTTGCATAGCTCCTTTATTTTTAATAACGGCTGCGCATCGGTAGGGCATGGAATCGATAAGGTACTGACAACGCTTCAAGGGGATTTGAGACCATGCTTCCTGAACAACGTGCCAAAGCTAAGCTTTGTTTGAAGCATTTGCAGTTGTCACAACCCGCTTAACATCTTCCCATAAGTTTTCGATCGGATTTGGATCTGGGGACTGAGGTGGCCATAACATAAGGTCGATCTTTTCGTATGCAAATCAATTTTTCTCTAGTTTGCTCGTATGTTTCGGATCATTGTTCTGTTGATATGTCCATTTTATAGGCATTTCCTAACTGGCATATGGTAGGATTATATTTTGTAATATGTCTACATAAACATGTCTATCTAAAATGCCATTTATCATATAGATAGGGCCAACGCCATTGTAAGAAAAGCAAGCCCATGTCATTATACTTAAGCCACTATGCTTAACTGTCTTCTTTGTGTACCTAGTATTATATTCGGTGTTTGGTGGACGTCGTACACCTGTTCTAAGAAATAAAACAATTTTGCTTTCGCCTGCCACAATATGTTTCGCCACTTTTCTGCGAGCCAGACTAGATTAGCATTTGCAAATCTGAGTCGTCCTTCCACATGTCTCCCAGTCAAAAGGGGTACTTTTCTAGGACTTCTGGCATTCAGATTTTGCTTAATTAGACGAAGATGGACTGCAAACGTCACTGAATGAGAGATTCAATTCATTTTTGATAACTTTAGCTGATGCTAATGTCCTTATCTTGATAAAGCGCACAATGCGTCTATCTTCGACAGCGGTTGTTTGGCGTTTTCTACCCCGATTTTCTGGCCTTTTTCTATAATGAATCACATTAAATATCATTGTAGGTGTGCAGCTAGCAATATTTTCAATTTTGCCTTTTGCTCTTAGGCTAACTATCAAATCTCTTTTCTCAGCCGTGCAATTCCTTCCCCTGCCCACTAGAATAATAAAATTGTTACAAACCCAATGAAAGTCATTCACATAAACATTAAGTAATTCATTACTATTGAAGTTTTTTGTTGTACTAATAAATTATTATAATTGGTTTGCTACCACTCACACCAGGCACTACTATAATTATGAACAGCCACTTTTTGGTGCATTTCGTAAAAGTCATCAAAAGCTTATACAAACCAATGCAAAACTAACGGGATTTAATCGATACTCTCTTCTTTTCATCCTATTCTTAGAACACAAATGAACACGTGTTCATTTAACACTGTTTATATTGTTTATATGTTTTATCTATAACAGCTGTATTTGTATTCTCTGCAAATGTTGTGAATTTATTTAGATGTATATTCTTTCTCTCTCTCTCATTCTCTCTCGGGTCTCTCCCTCTTTCTTTATCTTTATCTTTATCTTTGTCTTGATTTTATGTGATCTGATTCAACTGTATACAAATTAATCACTTCTGGTCACCCTATATTTATTAGATAAAAGTAATTTCACGGAAGCTATTAAACATATGAACCCAGCTGGCGGTAACTTTTTATTACATAATTTTAAGCGGTTGTTTGTCAAATAATGAGAAATAAAATTCAATTAAATTTTATTATTTGTTGGCTTTGGTTTATTGAACTAAGGTATTATTGTGAAATTTTAACATTTAAATTAATTACTTCTTAATTCTGTGCACATCGCAAGTGCTTTTATTTGCATACATCTATCCCGTTATTTTTTATTAATTAAGTTTCGATTTTTAATCTATCTTTCACAGCAGGTCAGTAATCGAAAATTTTTATTGGCGTCAATATTTCGCAACTGTTGCTGCTGCTGTTTACAACATAATACGAAACTACTTTCATGTAAATATGTATGTATGTATATTTCCCAGTACATACATAAGCAGCATAAGCTTGAATAAGTCAAAGTGTTTAATTTTCAATTTTATGCTTCATATTTGTTATTGTTTGTCGCCGCGCAACTGCAAAACATTTTATTGCAAATCACACTCGAAAGTCATCTGCATGAGTCTCGGTCATTTGAGCGGAACGGTGATAAGTTTGTGCAACTTATGTGGAATTTATTTGCATACAGGCGCACCCTATACGGAAAGTCATAAACGAATGGCAATAGTAATGGCCTGCATTTGTCCAATTAGTGAGAATTGTGGCAATGGTGCAGGTTTGGATTGAGGTTTTCTATTAATTTGTGGCATAACCTTTATTTATTTTTTATAATTTTAGGGCTCTATAGTTTTATGCCGTCTTCGTCGTATACTAAACGAGATCTCGTAAAACTATTGGATTGGGGAATAAGTTCATAGCGTTTTTATATTTTCTTTTATTTTACAACGATTTATTGCTGTTTGGCAAAGGGTAAGTATTTATTCGATAGAAATCTTTCTGCTCTACAAAACTATGTTAATTGTAAAAATACAAGTTATTTAATTTTTCAATAGCTTTTAGGGTTAGCAATGGAATACCCAGGAGGCAAAAATCACGGAAATGGTCCAGCAGCGGAGGGCCTTCTGAATTCGATGAAGAACATCTCAAATCACTTTTGAAGGAGAACGGTCGCCAAACAAGTCGTGAGGTGAGCCCGTATGCCCAAAATCACTAATCACCGAAAACTCCATCCAAATTGTTCGTAAATTTATCAAAAATTAGCGGAAATCATCGTTGAAATTCATGCAATCGGAGTTGAATATCTCCAAAACAACTATTTGTCGCATTTTAACGAATCATTTAGGCTTACGAAAGGTCTGTGCACGTTTCAATCCGCACAAGTTAACTGAGGAAACTGCGCAAAATTCAACATTCGAAAGACCTCATTAAAGAGGCGACAAAAGACGAGGATTTCCTTTACAACATTGTAACAGGTGATGGAATGTGGTGTTGCCAACATGAACCTGAAACTATGCGTCAAAGTGCCGAATGGAAGGCCCCAGACGAGCTACCACCCAAAAAATCACGTTTGGAGAGGTCAAAAACCAAGTCGATGCTCATTTTTTTTTACGATTCCAAGAGAATTATCTACTAGAAGTGCGTGCCAATGGGCCAAACCGTCAATGCGATTTTCTATCTTGGCGCTTTGAAGCGTTTGTTGCATCGCATTTGTCGAATTCGCCCTGAATACCGCGAAGGAGGAAGCTGGCGCTCATTGCATGAAAATGCACTATCTCATCGATCCACTCTTGTGCCTGAATTTTCGACTGGAAATCGCATTTCAACCATCAATCACTCACCGTATTCGCCTGGTGTGGCTCCCTGTGACTTCTACCTATTCGAAAAATTGCATTTGACCATGAAAGGAAAACGTTTTGCGTCCGTAGCGTCCAAAAGCCTTGTACCGACATTCTGAAGGACATTCCTGATTCCGGTCAATGACCTGAAGCACTCTTTCGAAAAGTTTGTAGTTCGCGCAAAACAGTGTATCGAGGCCAGAGGGGACTATTAAGAATAAATAAACTCGAAGATATCAGCACAAAGCTTCTGTCGTTTCTATTTTAGCTCAGTCTTGTTTATTTTGGTCTTCACCTTGCATATAAGGGTGGTTAAGTTTTAAGGGCCGGTGTTGATTTTGAATAAAATACAATTATTTTAAGAAATTATGGTCATTTCTCTTTATTATGTTAATACTAATATTGTTCAATTACGTATGGAACAAAATATTGGCTAAATGGCCGCCACGGTCTCGGCGGCACACCTCCATCCGATGGTCATAATTTTCGATGACGCTGAGGCATAATTGAGGTTCTATGCCGTTAATGTGCCGAATTATCTCATCCTTTAGCTCTTGAATTGTTGCTGGCTTATCGACATATACCTTTTCTTTCAAATAATCCCAAAGAAAGAAGTCCAACGGTGTCGTTGACGTTAAGGTGTGGTTCACATTCAACATCGGCCCTTGATATTTAACCACCCTTTATAATAAAATTGAAAACATCAACTCATGTGCGGCTCTTTCTTATCGTACATCACTTATCAATCAAGATCTGCATGTGCAGTTGAAAAATTCACAATTAATTACCTGAGTTTTTAATTTGTAAAACAACTTTTTAAATAATCACCAAATAATTACTTTCTTATTCAATTAAATTTTCATTATGATGACCAATATTCATATTGGTGATTGGCATTACAGTTTGCCTTTATTTTTGGAAGTGCGTTTTTGTTTTTGTTCAGTGAATTTTTTGGATGCTGTCACAATTGTCAAATTCCTACTTTATGTGCATAAATTAACATCAAATTCGACATGGGAATGCGCCATTGTCGGGAATCGGCCGAATTGCGTTTCGCGAATTACAAAATACAAATTTAAGCATTTCGTAATTTTTTATTATTTTCAATATCCGATATTTGCGCAATCGGTGTTTTTGTTTTCTTTGGCCGCTCCGCGTATTAACCTTTGGTATTTGCCGCCAGTAATAATGGTAGCAGCTCTCCTACTTTCAAACACTCCGACCCTCATTACATACAGCCTCGGCGATACCTCGCCACCTTAAGCGCTCATCAATACCACCCGCGCTATTCGATTGGCGCGCCGTGATGCTGTTAGCGCTATTTTGCATTTTTTTGTTGGCTTTTGAACTGCGCTCAGTTCGTTCGTTCGTTCGTTAGTAATTTTTGTTTACCTTTCCATTTTCACATTTCTGCGATTTCGGTAACAATTCGCTCTCCTTTCATGCCATTCCGCCTAATCAAGACCAAACTCTTCACTCTACCCCTTCAGTAGCTAGAGGCGAAAATTGTTTTGTAGAGTTTTTTTTGTTTTTGGTATTTGCGCACTTTGCACTCCCTCCTCCGCCATTAGCAAGAAATCGCATGTGTTGTGGTTAACATTTTTTGTGTTGTAATTTAAATATATCAATTTGTTGTTGGCTCTTCATCAATGCCATTATCGAAGGTTTGATGTGAAATGCTCATTTTACAGCTGATTATCGATGAAGTTGCCTCCCATTTAATGCTCACCTTTCGCTGGCTGTTGCTCTTACTTTGTGTTTATTAATTGTTCGCATTTTTTATTTGGTTTTTTTGTGAGCCTATTAGCTTTTCATTCGATTGGTTTGCATTCGTTTTGAAAATAATTATTTGGTTTTGAAATGTACTTGAACTTTCGATAAAAGACCAAAATTTGAACAAAGACAAAATGGTGTTATATTTTTTAAAGAGTTAATGTATTGTAATTAGAGGGTTAAAACTAATTAAAGTACATGCAAAAAATATTGCTGTGGATGATTTAATCAGAAGAAAATATGCATATATAATATATATTTTTTCGTGGTTCCTAGAAGGAGCCTAGGGCCTTAACAAAAAGAGGTTGTCTGTAAAGTAGGTTTACTGACGATAGTTTAACGTGACAACGTCATAAGAAAAAACTGATGGAATGGTTGCATTTTTCAAAAGAAAATTTTAATTTTATTTGTTTGATAGATATTTTGTATGGATATAGAGAAGGAGGTAAATGGAATCGCAATGGAATCGTAATGGAATTGATCAAGTTACATTTACAGAAACGTGAAAAATGACGAAACATTTATCAAATTCATGAAAGATATGTCATAACATAACATAACATAACATAACATAACATAACATAACATAACATAACATAACATAACATAACATAACATAACATAACATAACATAACATAACATAACATAACATAACATAACATAACATAACATAACATAACATAACATAACATAACATAACATAACATAACATAACATAACATAACATAACATAACATAACATAACATAACATAACATAACATAACATAAAATAACATAACATAATATAACATGCAGTTCAAGCAAGGTAACGCCGCATGAGCAAGGTAACGCCGCATGAGCAAGGTAACGACGCATGAGCAAGATAACGACGCATTTTTTGGTGCGTGCAGCCGGCTACATCGAATTATAAGACGTTATCAGGTCAAAAAGTTAAAATTAGGTTTTTTCGATGTAAGAAATTTATTTGCCGCTGTGAACGGCTTACTTGAAGCGCTTCTGTTTCAACTCCACGTGTTGGATAATCTCCCCCGCTTGCGGCTTCCTTGTGGGCACCAGTCTAAAACTGCTATTGCAACATCTCCATGGGGTTTCCGAAGTGTATGCCTCATCCATTTCCATTTTCGTCGCAGAATATCGAGATCAACAGGAGCCTGCCTCGTCAAACTCCAGAGGTCAGTGTTGGAGATACTGTTTGGCCAGATAATGCGCACAATCCTGCGGGGGAAACGAATGACGAATGCTTGCAGAGCTTGTACATCGCACATTGTCGTATTCCATGTTTCGCAGCCATACAGCAGGACAGACTTCACGTTTGATTCAAAGATTCTTAATTTCCTACTCCTGGATATATATGATAAGAAGATCTCCAAACTTTGTCTAATATGCCAAATACAGCGCAAACTTTTGCTATTCGTTTGCGTATGTTAGCTGCTGACCCGCCAGTTCTGTTAATGACGCTTCCGAGATAGCAGAGTTTGTTCACTTTTGCGATGTAAATACCGCGTAACTGGAAGATTCGAGGTTCAGTGGCAGTGTTGAGGCACATCATCTTTGCCTTTGCAATGTTAATGCTCAGGCCTGCTTGAGCTCCGCAATCGCTTCCGCCCTCCAGCTTTGACTGTATGCGAGTATGCGTGAATTTGTGTGACAACAGACAGATGTCATCAGCGTAGTTTGAGTCATCCAGGTTGGCGATCAAACCCCACGAAATACCCATATTAGCAGCTGCTGCTTGCAAATTCACCAGAAGCGAATCCGATGGATTATTCTCTTTGGGCCATTTTGGAGAGCAAAGTCCGAACTAAAAGATTCACCAGTCTCGAGGAGCTGAAAAAAGCCTTTGTCCGCGAGTGGACCACAATACCTACAAGTCACATTCGGGCAGCCTGCGATTCGTTGCTGGACCGTCTCAAGGCCATAGTCAAGGTAAAAGGTCGGCATATCGAGCAAAAGTAAATCGATTCTTAATTTTGAATTATTTTCACACATTTTTTACTTTGAATTGAATTAAAGTAATTTTGCAAACTAAATTTTATGACCTTTTTAATTGGTTACCCCTCGAGTGACGGACCCCGTATTGCGACGTTTAAGAACTTTAAGTACAGTTTGATAGCAAATTTCCTAGCGTTGTGCTATTTCCCTTGATAAGCGACCATCAATGTTAATTTTAATGAAACAATTTCATCTGCAACCGTTTTTTCAATCTTCATTATTCCGAATAATTTATGAAAAGGGTCCTTTTAATTTGAACAAAGCAGTAAGTTTGTGGACGAAGCGGTTATCTAAACGAGTTTTTGAGTTTCTTTTTCCTTATCGCGAGTCAAGAAGCAGTACATTTTAGCAACAAAAACGGTATTAAGAATAAAGCATTACTGACGAATTTGAATACGTGCGAATTTGGCTATATTAAATATATTTTTTTTGCTATTTTTGTAATATATTTTTTATTTTTAAATATTATTTTTTGTAAACTTAAACTAATTCATTTTATTTCTTAATAATTGAAGCATTTAACTAAAAAATTTGATAGCATTATTTTCAAAAATGACTCTACAGTAATCAGAAATGCATAAATGTGGCAAACATTAAGCCAAATCTGCTCGCCACTGTGCGAGTATATTGCGACTATTAGTTATGCCCCAACTACAACAACAAAAGCCACTGCCGATGACAATAATTTATAATAATGCTGTTAGTTCAGTGAAGGTGACAAATGACTATTATTGCTTGACTAGTGACTGCCCTCTTGGTCGCGCTGCTTCGCACTGCTCGTAAGTGCCTCGGTAAAATCATAATTCTCCTTCTTTCCCCAACGTTCTAACGCGATTTTGACATCAATTTAATTGATGTTGACGCTGGTCGTTTTTTATGGTGGTCGCAGTTGATATTATATTATAATTGGTGCAGCGGGCACAAATGGGTGTGGTGCAATACAATAAAAAGAAAACAATGAATACTACAACAACTAGTTGAGGTTTACATATCTATTAATTATCTGAATAATGGCTGGAGTCACTTGTCGTTCATGACATTCATTCGTTTTGCATTGTTTTTGTTGTAGACAAATTATTAGCTTGGTTTTTGTACAAATTGAGCGTGTAATGGAGTTGACAACAATAAAATTATATATTATTAAAAAAAAACGTTTTTCTGCATTTGCTACATTCAAAAATTCATTACTTTGCCCATTTCTGACCGATTTAAGATTTTATAAGGAAGCTTCAACTTAGAAGCTTAGCTTGGTAAGAAAATTCATTACATCCACAAGTTGGTTCAGACAAGACGCAGGAGTGTAAAGGACGCGCTTTAGTGGTGTCACAATGGAATTACTGTATTCAAGCCAAAGTGCGTCAAATGACAGCCACTCAACCAAATCTAATCTATCCTAGTATTGAATGAGCTATGAAACTGCATGCCCAGAATTAATTTTTTTTATTGGACATTTTGATGAAGCGCTTGATAATCAACTAAGTTATAGGGCTTTAAGTACGCAAAGGTGCGATAATACGGCTTTTTGTTTTTTTAATATAAGCCAAGGTTTTGGAGGTGTTTGGTAAATTTCATATTTAATTTCTTGTATTATTCGATTTGATGAAAATCGATTATAAAAAATGTAACATCGCTCCCGAAATATATTTCGGTGCCGCAAAGTGTCATTTACCAAACGTTTAATTTCTTATTACTACATCAAATACCCCCTTTTTCAAATATGGTGGCTAAACATAGAGAAATACGGGCAATTATTTTTTTCAATTATTTTTATTTGGTATTCACCCTCTGCTTCGTTAAACAAAGTGGAATGCTTTTCCAATTTATTGAACGAACTATCAAGGACCTTTCTAAATAAGTTTCTTTAGTATAACGAATGCCTTCTGTCCTTTTACGAGGCTCTAATAGTTGCATGATGCCACATCAGGCGCTGTTCGGAGGAGGCACAGCACCAATTGGAAGAGTAAATTGTTCCAACAGATAACACATAATGAAATGTTAATTTTATATTAAAAAAAAAAATATATGTATGCATATAAATGCCGTCCGTATATATACTCACCTCGCGCCCATGATGTATATGGAAGCCCACTATTTTAAAGCAAATTATTATCCCTCATTTCTATTCGCATTTATTTATTTTGTTTACTACGTTTTGCATACATAGTAGATTCTACAACAATTTTACATACAAACATTGAATTAGAGTGCATTGAAATTAGGTATACCGTACATATAAATATGAGAGATACTGTCTTTACTTTGTAAAATGGACAGTAGTAGACTCAGTTGAACATTTCCCTTATGAGGGAATATCCAGCTCGAAATGACGAAGGTTCCATATAACTCTAAAGTCATTTCCTACCTCTTCGAACTCTCCTCTTCAATCTGCTCTGCTCACCTACAGCCTTCTTTTGTGTTCTTTTGTAAAACCAAACCTCGGCGCAAAATACCAAAACGGATAAGCTCACGCCAAAGCCATACATCCACCACAACCAGTGGAAATGTTCCAAGTCCAATGGTTCATATCCAGCGGGCTTCACTATAGTTCTATTAATTATTTTCGCCACCAACATGTCATCATAGATCTGACGGGTCCACAAATCAGTGAGTCCTATACTTTGTGCCTGATGGATCATATTGTTGAGCGCTTCCTTATAAATGGAGTGCTCTTGCAAAGGTATTGACAGAAGAAGATTTTTTACCACATCAATCTTTTCGCTCACATAGAAGAGTGGTCGTGGTAAATACGATTGATGTCTTGACATTGCCTTCCACAATGGGTCCCCTACTGTATAACCAAATCGTGTATCCAAAGAGGAACGCTGACGTTGCAGTAGCTCGAGCGATGGTTCAATTATGAATTTGTTTTCCATGGTTCCGACGTATTTTGTATCGATATAAAAAGCCACAGTGCGATATAGTTTTTCACTTACTTTAATTTTTATTTCTGAATTTATAAACTCCTCGAACGTTGTTAAACGGGAGTATTTGCGCGGATTGCTGGTTAAATACGATTTAAGACCAGCTGCAATAAATGTGCTCATGAAGATGCCACTGAGCAAGAGAAAAATGTAAATAAAGCGTTTTGTGAATTTCGCCTTAAGATGAACGACCGAGCACGAGGGCTGTCCAATTATACTACGGAGTACAACATTGGTGAATATCCAAATGAAGAAACGTAAAGTGTTTTTTGGAGAACGTCGGCGCCAAAGTAAACCTTCCAATGTAAGAACGAATGAGAACACGAATAAGAGCAAGAGGAGAAATACTCCCAGCACAGAATTGAGCAGAAATAAAAGTACTTCGCTGTCGGGTACTAGGGGAGGTAAAGGCAGCATAATAATCCAATCAATTGACAGCAAAGGTGTCGAAGTATCAACACCAGCTGTCTTTAAGCTTGAACTTGCGATTCCAGTCACTATGTCGGCAATATCATTCTCTAATAACGCTAACACATTTGGTACTGCCGTCAAATTATCAATTACTGAATAGGTTAGTGTACCATTGTTTCGCTTAGCGAATTCACGCAAAAGTTTTGCCACAATCCCAGTAATCTGAAAATGACCAAACCGGTCACGCCACACAATAATCCATGGTTCAACACTCTCGGGAACAAAACGTATGGCGACACCCTTCATGTCTCTGATGCGATCGGGGTAGCAATCCTCCTTCATTGTTTTACGTTGGAGATGGAACTGAGGAAAGTAGCTAAAAGTATAGAAGTGTCCATCGTCCACATAGTCTCTATAAATGCTGATGACGTTCAATAAACGCATTTGGGCACAATATTCGAAAAGTAGTTGTTGCTGTTTTTGAAGATCTCCAGGGTTTTTTATCAATTCAGTCTTGTACTCGGTATCCCAGATGAAGAGAATGCGGATATTGCGTTTGTTTTTGAGACAACCGACCATCGCCTCCAATGAATCCGACACAAATTTATTCGGTAAACAACGAATCAATAGGATTTTATCATTGGAGTGGCTGGGCGTGTGCGAGCAAGAGCTGTTTGCTTGCAGTAGCCTAACAGTGCCATAAGCGCTGAGAATTCGAATGGAATTGTCACAAAGACAACTCTGACTTGAGTCGTAGGCGTTGATTATGAGAAATGAGTAGATTTCTCGCTCCAATTGAATTTTGTTTATAATTTGGCTGAGGTTGATGCACGAAGTGTTTGCGAGGTTCCAGTTGCTTGAGAAGTGAGCCACCGACAGTGGAGAGTTGAGGAGAAGTATTGCACTGCTTACTAGCAACATTTTGCCGTAGACTCGTACTTTACTCTTTAAGAAGGCTGCTAAGACTGTTTTGCTTGTTCGTGTAATTTTACTACCGAAATCCGAAAGCAGGAACATTAGTAGCTAATATGTGAATGACATAAAATGCCGAAATCGAGGTACATAAAATTACCGTTGTGCAAGATTTTATCATGCTGAAAATGATCGTAATTGAAGTGTCCTCTAATATGTTACGAAAGGAAATATTTTCAATCAACCAAGAATTTTATTGGCTTGAGTATTTATTAGGGTGTTGATGAATGGCTTGAAGCACTAACTGATTGATGAGCCTTATGGAGGGCAAATTAGAAATTTCATTAAGCGTTCATATAGAGTAGAACCGACGTGATTCGATTGCCATTAGTGAGTACTTAAATAGATTTAAGGCGCAAATTGCCGATGCGCTAGAGGCTTCAAACTTCGAATATAGCTCAAGACGGAGTTTCATTTATATATTTAGGTTCATCGAGTCTTCGAAAAGATGTAAGTGATTTCAGTTTTACACTTATTTTTTGTTGTTGTTTTTGTTGCAATATCATAAACATTCCATATAAATATTTAGGGAATGCTACTTTTATCCCCCCTGGGGTCAATATCAGCCGGACTTCTCGATCTTCGGCTTCGAGTTGCATGGACATGCCAGCGTGTGTGTATTTTTTATACTCCACATTCTTCTAATATCGCCTTGGACATTTTCTCGCGGTTTGACATATGAAAGTAGCCCGTCGATTGCCTTTCCTAGACGCTCTACCACTTCGAATAGCGTGCCGGGCTTTGGGGTCGTTGCCAGTGGGGCCGGAGCGCCCTTATCCGAGTTTGGTGTCGCTTTCTGCTGTGGCTGTTAGGTAACGTCGATATCGAGACGGGATCTTAGTGTCTCCACTATGTCATCGAGCTCATTACTCGAATGAATTGTCATTCTGTTTGTACGGCATTGACCCGCTGCAAGAGTTACTGCTTCCTGTAAGGGCAACCTTCTTGTAACGGCTCTCCGGGTGAAGGCTTCTTCAGATTCGGTATTCAGTTAGCTTACATTGCTTATCATTTCGTGTTGTTTTTTTTTGTGGTTTTATTTAGTTTTGTTCATTATGTCCAGTGTTCAGAGCCAGATTTCATACCGAAACTTATGGGGAGTCATCTCAACTCAACCTACGTAGTCACCAAAGACTACACCCCACCAGGTTTGAATAGGGCTGAGCAGCTTTCTCATATTACAGAGCTACACTGCTCGAGCCGCTTCCAATCCAGTATGTCATAATCAGAATCTTACTAGTATCAATGAATGACCCGCGGGCTGCGCTAACATTTTGTAATCAGCCACTCCGTATGTGGAGAATTCTCTCCGAAGCACCAAGGAAAATCTAGATAACGGTGGGCGCAATCGCAGCTTGCGTCTTTGAAAGGTCCTCTCTTTTTAGAATGCTCCCTTAGAAGGAAAAACCGCCCTGGGGGACAACTGAGCTCTTCAAACTTAGGGTTTAGTGAAACGCCTATTTAGTAGGGCTAAACGAGTTACGTATCCCTCAGGATGGGAGTTTTATAAGATAGAACTAGGAACCTACAAGTCCGAAATTAGGAAGGTTAAGAGGTGCTCTTGGAGAAGCTTCTGCGAAAGCGTGGACGGCTTTCATTAGTCGTCGAGGTTCATACAATTTCTTTTGGTGAGTTTCCCACTCCAATTGAGAGACGAATCAGGATGTTGGGCAATGAAAAACGATGAGAGGCGAGGAGTAGTTCTCTGATGAATTCAGCAGCTTGTAACATCAGCTTGGGAAGCGCACCAATCCTTTTTCACATCCATGGCTGTTTGCTGCTTAAACGCAGCAGGGCTGGGGCCATTGACTCCTTCAAGCCTAGCGAATTGCCTGGTTCTGATGGCCCCGTACCTGTCTAACTGCAGAATTAAGCCATTGGTTAATCCCTATTTATGCGAGCTGCGTCGCCAGAGGCTATATACCAAGATTATGGAGGGCAAAACCACCACATGTTTTCATACCCAAGCCAGGCAGGAACTCACACATCTTCCCTAAGGATTTCAGGCCAATCAGAATTTCATCTTTCTTGCTAAACCCGCTTGACAGACTGATTGACACGCACATAAGAGGCGAAAATCCTAGGGACACTAATTGTTAGAGGGAAGTGTGTGATTTTTACCTTAACAACAGCACTGTTAGTTTTGCCTTCTCCAAACTGGATAAAGAGGCAAAGCGAATGGGTCTGGTGGTCAACGACGACAAAACGGAGTACCTCCTGTCTTCAAACAAACAGTCGGCGCACTCGCGTATCGGCACCCACGTCACTATTGACAGTTATAATTTCGGGGTTGTAAAGGACTAAGTAGGCAACTGAGCAGTAAAGTCCCCTCTCGACGAACAAAACTAACACTCTACAAGACTCTCATCACGCGCGTCCTAACGTATGGCGCAGAAGCGTGGACGATGACAACATCCGATAAAGCGTCGCTTGGAGTGTTTAAGAGAAAGATTCTGCGCAAGATTTTTGGACCTTTGCACGTAGGCAACGATGAATATCGCAGGCGATGGAACGATGAGCTGAATGAGCTTTACGACGACATAGACATAGCGCAGCGAATAAAGATCCAGCTGCTACGTTGGCTGGGTCATGTCGTCCGAATGGATACAAACGCTACGGCTTTGAAAGTATTCGATGCGGTACCAGCTGGTGGTAGCAGAGGAAGAAAAAGGCCTCCTCTGCGTTGGAAACATCGGGTGGAGAAGAACTTGGCTTCACTTGGTGTGTCCAATTGGCGACGGTTATAGCGCCAATTAAGAAGAAGAAGAAGTGTGTGATTTGATGCAGGTATATCTAAACTCAGACTGCGGCTTGTCTGTAAATCCTCTCAAGATGGCACTCATATTTTTTATCAGGAAATATAAAATATCCAGATATCTGCTCCCCTCAATAGGGGCGCTCCGTTGATGCTTTCTGACAAGGTGAAATATTTGTGTCAAATCATTGACAGAAGACGAACGTGGAATAGCAACATTGAGGAAAAGATAAGGAAGGCAACAGTCGCTTTGTATGGATGCAAGGGCGCTATTGGAAAAAGATGGGGTCAATCGCCTAAAATTGTGACTCTTGACTCTATGATACCATAATAAAACCAAATCGGTTGTATGGAGCCGTTGTCGGGTGGAACTCATTGGAAGGGATCGCATCGGTGAAGAACTTGGAAAGATTTCAAAGGTTTGTTCTCAATGAAAAAAATCAAAAGCTTCTAAATGTCGTGGAACAGTTTCGAATGTTTGCATATGCATATGAATGTGTGCGTATTTTCTGCTGTTCTTTGTGAATATTTGACAATCTAAAATTTGTTGAGCGATGCCTATCAAAACTATTATTATATTATATTAATTTTAGTTAATCGAGCAGAAAATACAATTATAGATTTCAAACAATTAGTGCAGAATGTGAGAACATAATTAACTGCGTTTTTTATTCCTTGATTAATGAACAGCTTCATTTAAAGTCAATTAAACTGGCGCTGTCACTGACAGATGTTAAGTCGCACGCTAATCAACGGCTGGGTAGAGCTTGTAAGCACATAAATATTACCCCAAAAACCGAAATCTTAATTAGTACTAAAATACTCGGCTACAAGAAATGTCGTATCTACTCTTATTGGTGCTGCTTTTTCTGCTCAACACCACCGACTCGGCGCATTTACAACGCATCCAAGACATGACAGTGGATGATCCGTTTCTCGATACGCTACGTCGGGCTTACGAAGAGGATCCCTTTGATACACTTTTTCTATTACAAACAGCGAACAAAAGTTGTCTACCTATTGACGAATTGTGGAAGCACTTGAAAATACCGTTGATACTCGTCTCTGGCTATCAGGCATCGGAAGACAAGCTAAAGGACCGTTTCAACAGTAATATTCTGACAGTAATCTGCTTGCAAGAAGAGCTCAATCTCAAGCTACTCAGCATTATGGCCGCCAACTTACAACACAGACGTCAGACTCGCATTATTTTACGCATCGCAGTCGCAAAACCCTCGTCCGCGCTTCTAACTACCTTACGGAACTACTTGGAAGTTCAGCTTATGTCGAATGTGATTGCGATCTTCAATGATTTCTACACAGAATCACAGATCTATCGGTATTACCCATTTCCTAGTGGACGTTGGATACCCGAGCTTTTGAACCAAACGCAGAGCTACTTTCCTTGTCATTACACTAATCTGCAAGGAAAAACTTTCATTACTCTGCCGGGACAAACTGAGCCACGTACCATGATTTATGAAGACGCCTCAGGTCAACAACATTTGAGTGGCTACATTGGCCGTCTGATGATCGCCTTTGCGGAAAAGTACAATGTCACATTCCAATATTTACATCCGGTCACACCAGGTGACGGTCTACATTTGAGCGTTCTAAGTGATTATGTCCTGGAAGGTATTTTGGACTTGGCAATCACTTTAAGCGCATCATCTTTTGATGTGCAGACCACCTATCCGTATATGTCGTATACCTTGGAGTCGATTGAATGGTTTATTGTATTGCCATGTCCGCAACCGCTTGAGTATTCGAAAATATACTTGATGGTCGTCACGACCCAAGTCATCACAATTTTAGCGATTTTGGGTTTACTCTTCTCAATTCTGGACAATTTTATAAAGCATAAATTCTACAAGAAGTCAAGTGACTTCAATTTGGTCAATGTATTAGTTAATGAAAATATCTTTCGTGGCATTTTTGGTCTTTCCCTACTCATACGGAAACGTCCAATACTTTCAATGAAAATACTTTACACTTTTCTATTTATACTCGGCCTCTTCGTTAACAACCTGTATTCAGCTTACTTCCAATCGTTGCTCATGAGCCCTCCACTGCAGCCGAGAATTCTTACATTTGATGATATGCGACGCGCTAATTTCAAAGTCATGCTCAACCGCAATGAAATCGAAATTGTCCAACAAGCTATGGGTCCTGCTTTCAATAAAACATTCAAGGATATATTACAACTAGAAGATACCAAAACATTTAAGCGTCATCGTGGTGAGTATGACACAACATATGGCTATAGTATGCCGGAATCAATTTGGCCCATTTTCGAGTTACAACAACAAACATTCGAGAGAAAAGTATTCTGTTTGGCACCAACTTTAAAGATTTCTGACCGTATATTGATGAGCATACCCTTGGCTGAGAATTCATACCTAATGGAGCCTTTGAACAAGATGATACTGAGAGTAATCGAAACAGGTCTTTTGGAACAATGGCGCACAATGACTTTCATGGATATGTGGGCAACTGGGAAATTATCGCTCAAGGACAATAGTAGCATCGAGCACTTTCACGATATTCGTGTGGAAGATATGAAGTTGCCGTGGTGCTTACTTCTCTGCGGACTGGGCATGAGCAGTGTTGTTTTTATTATGGAAATTTGTGTATTCGAATTGAGAAAGAGGAGGAAGCATGAGAAATGAGGATGAGGGAAAATTGAGTTGCAATTTGATTTGTGTAAGTGAGGGAGTTGGCCCTTGAAATTCATTTGAGAGACAAGGTAAATATTACGAGTATTTCTAATTTTCTATTATGTAAATACTTATACAAATAATAATAAATGAGAATACAAAAATGTAATATTTCCATTTTAGGCAAACTACGCCTTTTATTCAATTCAACGATTTAGCAACAATCACTTACTTAGAAGAGTTCGGACGAAGGAGAATTTTATTTACCCGGCTTGCTTCTTATTTTCTAAAATTTCATTGTGACTTTAATACTTATGAGAAATTTTAAAGTAGTTTCTTTGTTAGTTGCATAAATGTCATATCTTTGGTGTGTGTTTTTCATGTATCTAAAAAAATACTACCCAATTTGCTTCATATTTGCATAGGCGTCAAGAAAGAAATGAAATTCTGAATGGCAGCCAATTGATTCGGTAATTTTTACTTTTAAGATTTATGCTCTAAAATAGTTTACTTTACTTAACGAAGCAGCTTTGAGGTTCTTCAAAAAAAATGTTTTTTTTTCAATTTTTGCATTGTTTTCGTTTTGCAAAATATTAATAGTTCTTAACATAAAAAATACCTTTTGCACCTAAAAGTGGCAGTCAACAAACTTGTCCTAATTTTTGTTTTATGTATTTTCCAAGAGACGCATTTGAGAAAAAAAGTAAAAACAAGGATACAAGGAAAATCCTATTAAAATTATAAGCGTGAAAGTTTATATGTATGTGGGTTTGGCAGGATTAAAAATATGCCACTTTTAAGACAGTCCCCACCTGTTAAAAAAATTGAATTAAATTAATAAATTCAATCAAATATTGCAAAGCAGGTATCTAACGCAAAATGATTTAATTTCGAAAATTGTTTGTAGAGGGTTGCCACTTGTTTGAAAATTAAATTCAATAAAAAGTAATAAAATAAACTGAATAAACAGTATGGGAGGTTTGAAACAAGGAAGGAGGTTTGAAAAATCGTAACTTAGTATATATATTTTGAAAAGGTTGCCACCTGTTCAAAGTTTTAATCAAATTAATAAGTTTGGTCAAATATTACAATGCAGGTGTTTGATGAAAAAGAAGTTTAATTTCGAAAGTAGTTTTGTAGAGGGTTGCCACTTGTTTGAAAATTGGATGCCTGCCAAAATGTGAATTAAAGTAAATTAATAAGTTCAATCAAATATTCCCAAGCAGGTGTCATATGAAATAAAGTTTAATTTCGAAAATATTTTTGTAGAGGGTTGCCACTTGCTTGTATGATACCTGTTAAAAAAGTTTAATTGAAGTAATAGTTTCAATCGAATAGTACGACGCAGGTTTCTAGCGAAAAAAGTTTTTAGTTCGAAAATATTTTTGTTGAGGGTTGCCACTTGCTTGAAAAATTAAGTACTTGTAAAAAAAGGTGAAGTGAATTAATAAGTTCAGTCAAATATTACAAAGCAGGTGTCTTATGAAAAAAAGTTTAATTTCATAAATATTTTTGTAGGGGGTTGCCACTTGAAAATTTAAGTACTTGTTAAAAAGTTTTTTTATTGTAAACTAATAAGTGCACTCAAATATTACAATACAGGTAAACAAGGATTTAATTTTGACTGTATTTTTGTAGAGCGTTGCCACCTGTTGCAAAAATTAATCACTTATTAAAAAAGTTTAACTAAATGAATAAATTTAACCAAATATTACAATACAGGTAAGCAAAAGTTTAATTTCAAAAATATTTCGATAGAGCGTTGCCACTTGTTTGTATCTGTTAAAAAACTTTAATTAAATCAATAGGTTCAATCAAATATTACAGTGCAGGCTTCTGATGAAAAAAGTTTAATTTCGAATATATTTTTGTAGTGAGTTGCCACTTGTTTGAAAATGTAAGTACTTGTTAAAAAGTATAATTAAAGTAAATGCATAAGTTGAATCAGATATTAAAATGCAAGTGTCCAATGAAAAAAGCTTAATTTCGAAAATATTTCTGTAGAGCGTTGCCACTTGTTTGTACCTGTCAAAAAAGTCGAATTAAATGAATAAGTTCAATCAAATACACAGGTAAGCAAAAGACTAATTGCGAAAGTATTTTTGAGAGAGTTCCCACCTGTTTGAAATTTAAATTAAGTAAAAAGTAATAAAATAAGCCGAATATAATAATGGGGGTATCAAATATTATCATATAACATATTCTTGAATAGGCTGCCCCCTGTTTAAAACTTAAATTCAATAAATTAATATTACAAAAATAATTCAGTATCGGTGTCAATTCAAAGAAATTTAAGAAAGCTTACTTCAGCAAGTATTTTTGCAGACGGTTGCCACTTGTGTTGTTATTTCAATATTATGAAGATATTTTTGAATAGTGTTGCCGTATCTTAAAAACTAAGTTCATTAAGACGAGCGTACGAATGAATACTATTCGGAGGTCCTCAAAAGCTTTCCTTGTATTATGTGTAAAAAATGGCATTACAATAATGTGTGTATGTATGTATGTATACGGAGCAATTACGAAGTTGCCATATTCACTCATAGTCATTTGAACATTTAGTCATTACAAAAGACGTAAGCGTGGAATTAAACTGGTTTCTTTTCTATTCTTCTTGAAAAATAAATCTCAAAATTAAAAATTTTTATTTATTTATTTTCAGTTTACTTTTTATTATTTTTATTATTTTATTTATTTTTATTACACTCAAGCCTACAAATAAACCGAATTCTCAGAAAAATTTTACATAAATATGTGTAAAATACTTGGATCACTTGAATCGTTTTGCTTTAAAGAGATTAGTTTTGAATGTTCATAATTTAAGTGAAGTCTTCTTTCAACATTGATTAGCAGTTTTATTTTTATAACAAATATTATTCATCACACAAAATTTCCCATATTACTAAATTTATTTCTCCAATTCAAACGTTCTTCAATTTGATTCCAAAGCTGTGCCAAGTACTGTTGACCGTCACGCTTGAGCTTCTGATGCAAAAGTTCCACCAGAATGCAAAAGCAACTAGTGGCAATACCTGAAGTATATATCCATCAAATGTAATACAGATCGCGCAGTTGTAGCGCCTTATAACCGAGTGGTTCTACAAAATCTTCCAGGCTGAGCTTCCTCGCCTCGACCATTTCGAATAGGCTCATCGCTGCCCAATGATTCCAGAAACCATACGCCTGCATATCCAACAAATAGGCATTGAATGATGCGCGATAAACGCTATTTTCGGCCAAGGGCACCGCCAATAGAGTCTGCCGATGAAACTGCACCTCCTCTGGGATACGAAATAGGCGTTGTGAGAAGTGAAGTTGCTGGCGTGCAACCATTGCCCAGATTAAGACTCTTACGAAGCGTATAGAAATCACGCAACTCGGGTATGATGAAGAAAATGTCTCTGTAGGTACGCATGAAGGACTTGGACATGAACTTTTCCAGCAACTCAAATTCCTCCAGAGATATAGCAATTTGTATGCCACGCATCTTGAGATCGTCGTAAGTGTTGATTTGTTCACCGGATGTCGGACGACTAAAGAAACCATTGAGTTGCGCGCTATAAACGGTACTCCAAATGATACCCTGCAGAAAGATTAGAAAGTAGGGCAGATAAAATTTGTAGTTGCGTTCTTTACGCAATTGAAAGGAGAGTCCAATGACGCCACGAAATATTTTATCGTTGAAGAACACCTCCTTGTAAGGAAACTTGCTGGGCCTGCGCACACTATGAGCTTCATTGGTAATCCAAGTGGAGAGTTTTTTCTGTATATGCTTAAACTTAGAAGCTTAGCTTAGTAAGAAAATTCATTAAGGCGACAAGTTGATTCAGAGAAGACTCAGGAGTGTAAAGGGCGCGCTTTAGTGGTGTCACAATGGAATTACTGTATTCAAGCCTAAGTGTGTCAAATGACAGCCACTCAACCAAAACTAATCTATCCTAGTATTGAATGAGCTATGAATGAGCTATGAAACTGCATGCCCAGAATTAATTTTTTTTATTGGACATTTTGCTGAAGCGGTTGATAATCAACTAAGTTATAGGGCTTTAAGTACGCAAAGGTGCGATAATCCGGCTTTTTTTTTAATATAAACCAAGGTTTTGGAGGTGTTTGTCATATTTAATTTCTTGTGTAATTCGATTTGATGAAAATCGATTATAAAAAATGTAACATCGCTCCCGAAATATATTTCGGTGCCGCAAAGTGTCATTTACCAAACGTTTAATTTCTTATTACTACATCAAATACCCCTTTTTCAAATATGGTAGCTAAACATTGAAAAATACAGGCAATTCTTTTTTTCAATATGTTATTTTTTTATTCTTATCTGCTTCGTTAAACAAAGTGGAATGCTTTTCCAATTTATTGAACGAACTATCAAGGACCTTTCTAAATAAGTTTCTTTAGTATAACGAATGCCTTTTGTCCTTTTACGAGGCTCTAATAGTTGCATGATGCCAGATCAGGCATTGTTCGGAGGCGGCACAGCACCAATGGGAGGAGAAATTTGTTCCAACATCTAATAGAAAATGAATATGCTAATTTTATATTTAAAAAAAAATATATGTATGCATATATATGCCGTCCGTATATATACTCACCTCGCGCCCATGATGTACATGGAAGCCCACTATTTTAAAGCAAATTATTATCCCTCATTTCTATTTGCATTTATTTATTTTGTTTACTACGTTTTGCATACATAGTAGATTCTACAACAATTTTACATACAAACATTGAATTAGAGTGCATTGAAATTAGGTATACCGTACATATAAATATGAGAGATACTGTCTTTACTTTGTAAAATGGACAGTAGTAGACTCAGTTGAACATTTCCCTTATGAGGGAATATCCAGCTCGAAATGACGAAGGTTCCATATAACTCTAAAGTCATTTCCTACCTCTTCGAACTCTCCTCTTCAATCTGCTCTGCTCACCTACAGCCTTCTTTTGTGTTCTTTTGTAAAACCAAACCTCGGCGCAAAATACCAAAACGGATAAGCTCACGCCAAAGCCATACATCCACCACAACCAGTGGAAATGTTCCAAGTCCAATGGTTCATATCCAGCGGGCTTCACTATAGTTCTATTAATTATTTTCGCCACCAACATGTCATCATAGATCTGACGGGTCCACAAATCAGTGAGTCCTATACTTTGTGCCTGATGGATCATATTGTTGAGCGCTTCCTTATAAATGGAGTGCTCTTGCAAAGGTATTGACAGAAGAAGATTTTTTACCACATCAATCTTTTCGCTCACATAGAAGAGTGGTCGTGGTAAATATGATTGATGTCTTGACAACGCCTTCCATAATGCGTCGGCTACTGGATACCCAAATCGTGTATCCAAAGAGGAACGCTGATGTTGCAGTAGCTCGAGGGATGGTTCAATTATGAATTTGTTTTCCATGGTTCCGACGTATTTTAAATCGATAAAAACAGCCACACTACTATATAGTCTTTGACTTACTTTAATTTTTATTTCTGAATTTATAAACTCCTCGAACGTTGTCAAACGGGAGTACTTATGTGGATTGCTGGTTAAATACGATTTAAGACCAGCTGCAATAAATGTGCTCATGAAGATGCCACTGAGCAAGAGAAAAATGTAAATAAAGCGTTTTGTGAATTTCGCCTTAAGATGAACGACCGAGCACGAGGGCTGTCCAATTATACTACGGAGCACAACATTGGTGATAATAATCCAATCAATTGACAGCAAAGGTGTCGAAGTATCAACACCAGGTGTCTTTAAGCTTGAACTTCCGATTCCGGTCACTATGTCGGCAGTATCATTCTTTAATAACGCTAACACATTTGGTACTGGCGTCAAATTATCAATCACCGAATAGGTTAGTGTGCCATTGTTTCGCTTAGCGAATTCACGCAAAAGTTTTGCCACAAACCCAGTAACCTGAAAATGACCAAACTGGTCACGCCACACAATAATCCATGGTTCAACACTCTCGGGAACAAAACGTATGGCGACACCCTTCATGTCTCTTATGCGATCGGGAAAGCAATCCTCCTTTAATGTTTTACATTGGACATGGAACTGAGGAAAGTAGCTAAAAGTATAGAAGTGTCCATCGTCCACATAGTCTCTGTAAATGCTGATCACGTTCAATAAACGCATTTGGGCACAATATTCGAAAAGTAGTTGTTGCTGTTTTTGAAGATCTCCAGGCTTTTTTATCAATTCAGTCTTGTACTCGGTATCCCAGATGAAGAGAATGCGGATATTGCGTTTGTTTTTGAGACAACCGACCATCGCCTCCAATGAATCCGACACAAATTTATTCGGTAAACAACGAATCAATAGGATTTTATCATTGGAGTGGCTGGGCGTGTGCGAGCAAGAGCTGTTTGCTTGCAGTAGCCTAACAGTGCCATAAGAGCTGAGCATTCGAATGGAATCGTCACAGAGGCAATTCTGACTTGAGTTGAAGGCATCGATAATGAGAAATGAGTAGATTTCTCGCTCCAATTGAATTTTGTTTATAATTTGGCTGAGGTTGATGCACGAAGTGCTTGTGAGGTTCCAGTTGCTTGAGAAGTGAGCCACCGATAGTGGTGAGTTGAGAAGAAGTATTGCACTGCTTATTAGCAACATTTTGCCGCAGACTCACACTTTACTCTTTAAGAAGGCTGCTAAGACTATTTTGCTTGTTCGTGTAATTTTACTACCGAAATCCGAAAGCAGGAACATTAGTAGCTAATATGTGAATGCCATAAAATGCCGGAATCGAGGTACATAAAATTACCGTTGTGCAAGATTTTATCATGCTGAAAATGATCGTAATTGAAGTGTCCTCTAATATGTTACGAAAGGAAATATTTTCAATCAACCAAGAATTTTATTGGCTTGAGTATTTATTAGGGTGTTGATGAATGGCTTGAAGCACTAACTGATTGATGAGCCTTATGGAGGGCAAATTAGAAATTTCATTAAGCGTTCATATAGAGTAGAACTGACGTGATTCGATTGCCATTAGTGAGCACTTAAATAGATTTAAGGCGCAAATTGCCGATGCGCTAGAGGCTTCAAACTTCGAATATAGCTCAAGACGGAGTTTCATTTATATATTTAGGTTCATCGAGTCTTCGAAAAGATGTAAGTGATTTCAGTTTTACACTTATTTTTTGTTGTTGTTTTTGTTGCAATAGCATAAACATTCCATATAAATATTTAGGGAATGCTACTTTTATCCCCCCTGGGGTCAATATCAGCCGGACTTCTCGATCTTCGGCTTCGAGTTGCATGGACATGCCAGCGTGTGTGTATTTTTTATACTCCACATTCTTGTAATATCGCCTTGGACATTTTCTCGCGGTTTGACATATGAAAGTAGCCCGTCGATTGCCTTTCCTAGACGCTCTACCACTTCGAATAGCGTGCCGGGATTTGGGGTCGTTGCCAGTGGGGCCGGAGCGCCTTTATCCGAGTTTGGTGTCGCTTTCTGCTGTGGCTGTTAGGTAACGTCGATGTCGAGACGGGATCTTAGTGTCTCCACTATGTCATCGAGCTCATTACTCGAATGAATTGTCATTCTGTTTGTACGGCATTGACCCGCTGCAAGAGTTACTGCTTCCTGTAAGGGCAACCTTCTTGTAACGGCTCTCCGGGTAAAGGCTTCTTCAGATTGGGTATTCAGTTAGCTTACATTGCTTATCATTTCGTGTTGTTTCTTTTGTGGTTTTATTTAGTTTTGTTCATTATGTCCAGTGTTCAGAGCCAGATTTCATACCGAAACTTATGGGGAGTCATTTCAACTCAACCTACGTAGTCACCAAAGACTACGCCCCACCAGGTCTGAATAGGGCTGAGCAGCTTTCTCATATTACAGAGCTACACTGCTCGAGCCGCTTCCAATCCAGTATGTCATAACCAGAATCTTACTAGTATCAATCCTGATGACCCGCGGGCTGCGCTAACATTTTGTAATCAGCCACTCCGTATGTGGAGAATTCTCTCCGAAGCACCAAGGAAAATCTAGATCACGGTGGGAGCAATCGACAGGCGTGGAGATTTTTATCGCAGCTTGCGTCCTTGAAAGCTCCTCTCTTTTTGGAATGCTCCCTTAGAAGGAAAAACCGCCCTGAGGGGCAACTGAGCTCTTCAAACTTGGGGTTTAGTGCCAACGCCTATTTAGTAGGGCTAAACGAGTTACGTCTCCCTCAGGATGGGAGTTTTATAAGATAGAACTAGGAACCTACAAGTCCGAAATTAGGAAGGTTAAGAGGGGCTCTTGGAGAAGGTTCTGTGAAAGCGTGGACGGCTTTCATTAGTCGTCGAAGTTCATACAATTTCTTTTGGTGAGTTTCCCACTCCAATTGAGAGACGAATCAGGATGTTGGGCAATGAAAAACGATGAGAGGCGAGGAGTAGTTCTCTGATGAATTCAGCAGCTTGTAACATCAGCTTGGGAAGCGAACCAATCCTTTTTTGCATCCATGGCTGTTTGCTGCTTAAACGCTGCAAGGCTGGGGCCATTGGCTCCTTCAAGCCCTGCAAATTGCCTGGTTCTGGTGGCCCCATACCTGCCTAACTGCAGAATTATGCCGCTGGTTAACCCCTATTTATGCGAGCTGCGTAGCCAGGGTCTATATACGAAAATTGTGGAGAGCAAAACCGCCACATGTCTTCATACCCAAGGCAGGCAGGAACTCACACATCTTCCCTCAGGATTTCAGGCCAATCAGAATTTCATCTTTCTTGCTAAACCCGCTTGACAGACTGATTGACACGCACATAAGAGGCAAAAATCCTCGGGGGCGTTTGTCGCATCCTCAAGATGCAGAATCTGCCCTGCATAGAATTGTTAAATGTATAGAGAAGCCCCTATATCCCCAGCATTGAGGTGACTTTTAATAATCTCCTCCCTGAGGCAATCACTAAGTCTCTGGATAAACTGGGGATCGGAGCCGAGGTTTATCTACAGAGTGCTTAGCGACAGAATGGTCGCAGCAGAATGGCGTGGTATCTCTCTCCGCCAGCAGATAAGTATGGGGCACTCCTCAAGGCGGTGTTCTCTCACCATATCTCTGGGTAGTCATTGTCAATTACTTGCTAAATGGTTTCGGAGAACGGGTTACAGGTTGATTGCTTACGCGGATAATTCGCACTAATTGTTAGAGGCAAGTGTGTGGATACCATTTACGATTTGATGCAGGTATGTATTATATATCTAAACGCAGACTGCGGCTTGTCGGTAAATCCTCTCAAGATGGAACTCATCTTATTTATCAGGAAATATAAAATATCCAGACATCTACTCCCCTCAATAGGGGCGCTCCGTTGGTGCTTTCTGACAAGGTGAAATACCTGGGTTTAATCCTTGACAGAAGACTTACATGGAAGTCCAACATTGAGGAAAAAAAAAGGAATTCAACAGTCGCTTTGTATGGATGGAAGGGCGCTATTGGAAAAAGATGGGGCCTCTCGCCTAAAGTTGTGACTCTTGACTCTATGATACCATAATACTCGTAAAACCAAATCTGCTGCATGGACAGTTTCGAATGTTTGCATATGCATGTTTGTGTGCGTATTTTCTGCTGTTCTTTGTGAATATTTTACAATCTAAAAGTTGTTGAGCGATGCCTATAAAAACTATTATTATATTATTTTTAGTTAATAGCGCCGAAAATACAATTATATATTTCAAACAATTAGTGTAGAATATGAGAACATAATTAATTGCGTTTTTTTATTCCTTGATTAATGAACAGCTTCATTTAAAGTCAATTAAACTGGTTCTGTCACTGACAGATGTTAGGTCGCACGCTAATCAACGGCTGGGTAGGGCTTGTAAGCACATAAATATTCCCCCAAAAACTGAAATCTTAATTAGTACTAAAATACTCGGCTACAAGAAATGTCGTATCTACTCTTATTGGTGCTGCTCTTTCTGCTCAACACCACCGACTCGGCGCATTTACAACGCATCCAAGACATGACAGTGGATGATCCGTTTCTCGATACGCTACGTCGGGTTTACGAAGAGGATCCCTTTGATACACTTTTTCTATTACAAGCAGCGAACAAAAGTTGTCTATCTATTGACGAACTGTGGAAGCACTTAAAAATACCGTTGATACTCGTCTCCGGCTATCAGGCATCGGAAGACAAGCTTAAGGACCATTTCAACAGTAAAATTCTCACAGTAATCTGCTTGCAAGAACAGCTCAATCTCAAGCTACTCAGCATTATGACCGCCAACTTACAACACAGACGTCAGACTCGCATTATTTTACGCCTCGCAGTCGCAAAACCCTCGTCCGCGCTTCTAACTACCTTACGGAACTACTTGGAAGTTCAGCTTATGTCGAATGTGATTGCGATCTTCAATGATTTCTACACAGAATCACTGATCTATCGGTATTACCCATTTCCTAGTGGACGTTGGATGCCCGAGCCATTGAACAAAACGCAGAGCTACTTTCCTTGTCATTACACTAATCTGCAAGGAAAAACTTTCATTACTCTGCCGGGACAAACTGAGCCACGTACCATGATTTACGAAGACGCCTCAGGTCAACAACATTTGAGTGGCTACATTGGCCGTCTGATGATCGCCTTTGCGGAAAAGTACAATGTCACATTCCAATATTTACATCCGGTCACACCAGGTGCCGGTCTACATTTGAGCGTTCTAAGTGATTATGTCCTGGAAGGTATTTTGGACTTGGCAATCACTTTAAGCGCATCATCTTTTGATGTGCAGACCACCTATCCGTATATGTCGTATACCTTGGAGTCGATTGAATGGTTTATTGTATTGCCATGTCCGCAACCGCTTGAGTATTCGAAAATATACTTGATGGTCGTCACGACCCAAGTCATCACAATTTTAGCGATTTTGGGTTTACTCTTCTCAATTCTGGACAATTTTATAAAGCATAAATTCTACAAAAAGTCAAATGACTTCAATTTGGTCAATGTATTAGTTAATGAAAATATCTTTCGCGGCGTTTTTGGTCTATCTCTACTCATACGGAAACGTCCAATTCTTTCAATGAAAATACTTTACGTTTTTCTATTTATACTCGGCCTCTTCGTTAACAACCTGTATACAGCTTACTTCCAATCGTTGCTCATGAGCCCTCCACTGAAGCCGAGCATTCTTACATTCGATGATATGCGACGCGCCAATTTCAAAGTCATGCTCAACCGCAATGAAATCGAAATTGTCCAACAAGCTATGGGTCCTGCTTTCAATAAAACATTCAAGGATATATTACAACTAGAAGATACCAAAACATTTAAGCGTCATCGTGGTGAGTACGACACAACATATGGCTATAGTATGCCGGAATCAATTTGGCCCATTTTCGAGTTGCAACAACAAACATTCGAAAGAAAAGTATTCTGTTTGGCTCCAACTTTAAAGATTTCTGACCGTATATTGATGAGCATACCCTTGGCTGAGAATTCATACCTAATGGAGCCTTTGAACAAGATGATACTTCGAGTAATCGAAACAGGTCTTTTGGAACAATGGCGCACAATGACTTTCATGGATATGTTGGCAACTGGAAAATTATCGCTCAAGGACAATAGTAGCATCGAGCACTTTCACGATATTCGTGTGGAAGATATGCAGTTGCCGTGGTGCTTACTACTCTGTGGACTTGGTATGAGCAGTGTTGTTTTTATTATGGAAATTTGTGTATTCGAATTGAGAAAGAGGAGGAAGCATGAGAAATGAGGATGAGAGAAAAATTGAGTTGCAATTTGATTTATGTGAGTGAGGGAGTTGGCCCTTGAAATTCATTTGGAAGATAAGGTAAGTATTATGAGTAAATGCTTATACAAATAATAATAAATGAGAATACAAAAATGTAATATTTCCATTTTAGGCAAACTACGCCTTTTATTCAATTCAACGATTTAGCCACAATCACTTACTTAATATAGAAGAGTTCGGACGAAGGAGGATTTTATTTACCCGGCTTGCTTCTTATCTTCTAAAATTTCATTGTGACTTTAATACTTATGAGAAATTTTAAAGTATTTTCCTTGTTAGCTACGTAAATGTCATGTCTTTGGTGTGTGTTTTTCATGTGTCTAAAAAAAATACTACCCAATTTGCTTCATATTTGTAATATATTGCATAGGCGACAAGAAAGGAATGAAATTCTGAATGGGAGCCAATTGATTCGGTAATTTTTACTTTTAAGATTTGTGCTCTAAAATACTTTACTTAACGAAGTAACTTTGAGGTTCTTCAAAAAAAAAAAAATGATTTTTTTCTATTGTATTTTTGCAGGGTTGGGTACGTAATGCTGTATGATACAATATTCTGCTTACAAAATGCTGTATATAAAATTCTGTATTTCAGAATCCTGTAAAAAATATTCTGTATTGCCGAAATGCTGTATTGACGAAATTCTGTATTGACGAAATTTTGTATTCACAAAATTCTGTATTGACGAAATGATGTAAGTAAATGATAAGAAATTCAACAAATTTTATAAAAAAAGTGCGCACTTTTTTTCTTCAGTTTCGATAGAATCCACCGTATTTTTGCATAGAACTTCTTTTCGCGTGGGCGGCCTTCGGCCGTGCTTCAAAAAAATAACCCTCATCAGTCCGACTCCGGCTACGCAATCCACCGTATTTTTGCGTAGAACTCCTTTTCGAGTAGGCGGCCTTCGGCCGCGCTTCAAAAAAATAACCCTCATCAGTCCAACTCCGGCTACGCAATCCACCGTATTTTTGCGTAGAACTCCTTTTCGCGTGGGCGTCCTTCGGCCGCTTCAAAAAAATAACCCTCATCAGTCCAACTCCGGCTACGCAGTCTACCATATTTTTGCGTAGAACTCCTTTTTTCGTTGACTTTTGTCAACACAAAATTTTTCCAATACAGAATTTTGTTAAGAATTTCGTCAGTACAGAGTTTCGTCAGTACAGAATTTCGTCAATACACAATTTTGTCAATACAGAATTTTTTTAAGACAGTACAGAATTTTGTTTTTACAGAATTTTGTAAATACAGAATTCTGTAAATACAGAATTTTGTCACTGCAGAATTTTGTTACGTTAATTTACAGTATTTCGTACGAAAAGAATTTTGATATACAGCATTTTGTAGGGATCCCATTTTTGTATTGTTTTAGTTTTGCAAAAGATTAATAGTTCTTAACATAAAAAATACCTTTTGCACCTAAAAGTGGCAGTCAACAAACTTGTCCTAATTTTTGTTTTATGTATTTTCCAAGAGACGCATTTGAGAAAAAAAGTAAAAACAAGGATACAAGGAAAATCATATTAAAATTATAAGTGTGAAGGTTTATAAGTATGTGGGTTTGTCAGGATTAAAAATATGCCACTTTTAAGACAGTCCTGTTAAAAAAATTGAATTAAATTAATAAATTCAATCAAATATTGCAAAGCAGGTGTCTAACGAAAAATGGATTAATTTCGAAAATATTTTTGTAGAGGGTTGCCACTTGTTTGAAAATTAAATTCAATAAAAAGTAATAAAATAAACTGAATAAACAGTAAGGGAGGTTTGAAACAAGGAAGGAGGTTTGAAAAATCGTAACTTAGTATATTTATTTTGAAAAGGTTGCCACCTGTTCAAAGTTTTAATCAAATTAATAAGTTTGGTCAAATATTACAATGCAGGTGTCTGATGAAAAAGAAGTTTAATTTCGAAAGTAGTTTTGTAGAGGGTTGCCACTTGTTTGAAAATTGGATGCCTGTCAAAAATGTGAATTAAAGTAAATTAATAAGTTCAATCAAATATTCCCAAGCAGGTGTCATATGAAATAAAGTTTAATTTCGAAAATATTTTTGTAGAGGGTTGCCACTTGCTTGTATGATACCTGTTAAAAAAGTTTAATTGAAGTAATAGTTTCAATCGAATATTACGACGCAGGTGTCTAGCGAAACAAGTTTTTAGTTCGAAAATATTTTTGTAGAGGGTTGCCACTTGCTTGAAAAATTAAGTACTTGTAAAAAAGGTGAAGTGAATTAATAAGTTCAGTCAAATATTACAAAGCAGGTGTCTTATGAAAAAAAGTTTAATTTCATAAATATTTTTGTAGGGGGTTGCCACTTGAAAATTTAAGTACTTGTTAAAAAGTTTTTTTATTGTAAACTAATAAGTGCACTCAAATATTACAATACAGGTAAACAAGGATTTAATTTTGACTGTATTTTTGTAGAGCGTTGCCACCTGTTGCAAAAATTAATCACTTATTAAAAAAGTTTAACTAAATGAATAAATTTAACCAAATATTACAATACAGGTAAGCAAAAGTTTAATTTCAAAAATATTTCGATAGAGCGTTGCCACTTGTTTGTATCTGTTAAAAAACTTTAATTAAATCAATAGGTTCAATCAAATATTACAGTGCAGGCTTCTGATGAAAAAAGTTTAATTTCGAATATATTTTTGTAGTGAGTTGCCACTTGTTTGAAAATGTAAGTACTTGTTAAAAAGTATAATTAAAGTAAATGCATAAGTTGAATCAGATATTAAAATGCAAGTGTCCAATGAAAAAAGCTTAATTTCGAAAATATTTCTGTAGAGCGTTGCCACTTGTTTGTACCTGTCAAAAAAGTCGAATTAAATGAATAAGTTCAATCAAATACACAGGTAAGCAAAAGACTAATTGCGAAAGTATTTTTGAGAGAGTTCCCACCTGTTTGAAATTTAAATTAAGTAAAAAGTAATAAAATAAGCCGAATATAATAATGGGGGTATCAAATATTATCATATAACATATTCTTGAATAGGCTGCCCCCTGTTTAAAACTTAAATTCAATAAATTAATATTACAAAAATAATTCAGTATCGGTGTCAATTCAAAGAAATTTAAGAAAGCTTACTTCAGCAAGTATTTTTGCAGACGGTTGCCACTTGTGTTGTTATTTCAATATTATGAAGATATTTTTGAATAGTGTTGCCGTATCTTAAAAACTAAGTTCATTAAGACGAGCGTACGAATGAATACTATTCGGAGGTCCTCAAAAGCTTTCCTTGTATTATGTGTAAAAAATGGCATTACAATAATGTGTGTATGTATGTATGTATACGGAGCAATTACGAAGTTGCCATATTCACTCATAGTCATTTGAACATTTAGTCATTACAAAAGACGTAAGCGTGGAATTAAACTGGTTTCTTTTCTATTCTTCTTGAAAAATAAATCTCAAAATTAAAAATTTTTATTTATTTATTTTCAGTTTACTTTTTATTATTTTTATTATTTTATTTATTTTTATTACACTCAAGCCTACAAATAAACCGAATTCTCAGAAAAATTTTACATAAATATGTGTAAAATACTTGGATCACTTGAATCGTTTTGCTTTAAAGAGATTAGTTTTGAAAGTTCATAATTTAAGTGAAGTCTTCTTTCAACATTGATTAGCAGTTTTATTTTTATAACAAATATTATACATCACACAAAATTTCCCATATTACTAAATTTATTTCTCCAATTCAAACGTTCTTCAATTTGATTCCAAAGCTGTGCCAAGTACTGTTGACCGTCACGCTTGAGCTTCTGATGCAAAAGTTCCACCAGAATGCAAAAGCAACTAGTGGCAATACCTGAAGTATATATCCATCAAATGTAATACAGATCGCGCAGTTGTAGCGCCTTATAACCGAGTGGTTCTACAAAATCTTCCAGGCTGAGCTTCCTCGCCTCGACCATTTCGAATAGGCTCATCGCTGCCCAATGATTCCAGAAACCATACGCCTGCATATCCAACAAATAGGCATTGAATGATGCGCGATAAACGCTATTTTCGGCCAAGGGCACCGCCAATAGAGTCTGCCGATGAAACTGCACCTCCTCTGGGATACGAAATAGGCGTTGTGAGAAGTGAAGTTGCTGGCGTGCAACCATTGCCCAGATTAAGACTCTTACGAAGCGTATAGAAATCACGCAACTCGGGTATGATGAAGAAAATGTCTCTGTAGGTACGCATGAAGGACTTGGACATGAACTTTTCCAGCAACTCAAATTCCTCCAGAGGTATAGCAATTTGTATGCCACGCATCTTGAGATCGTCGTAAGTGTTGATTTGTTCACCGGATGTCGGACGACTAAAGAAACCATTGAGTTGCGCGCTATAAACGGTACTCCAAATGATACCCTGCAGAAAGATTAGAAAGTAGGGCAGATAAAATTTGTAGTTGCGTTCTTTACGCAATTGAAAGGAGAGTCCAATGACGCCACGAAATATTTTATCGTTGAAGAACACCTCCTTGTAAGGAAACTTGCTGGGCCTGCGCACACTATGAGCTTCATTGGTAATCCAAGTGGAGAGTTTTTTCTGTATATGCTTAAACTTAGAAGCTTAGCTTAGTAAGAAAATTCATTAAGGCGACAAGTTGATTCAGAGAAGACTCAGGAGTGTAAAGGGCGCGCTTTAGTGGTGTCACAATGGAATTACTGTATTCAAGCCTAAGTGTGTCAAATGACAGCCACTCAACCAAAACTAATCTATCCTAGTATTGAATGAGCTATGAATGAGCTATGAAACTGCATGCCCAGAATTAATTTTTTTTATTGGACATTTTGCTGAAGCGGTTGATAATCAACTAAGTTATAGGGCTTTAAGTACGCAAAGGTGCGATAATCCGGCTTTTTTTTTAATATAAACCAAGGTTTTGGAGGTGTTTGTCATATTTAATTTCTTGTGTAATTCGATTTGATGAAAATCGATTATAAAAAATGTAACATCGCTCCCGAAATATATTTCGGTGCCGCAAAGTGTCATTTACCAAACGTTTAATTTCTTATTACTACATCAAATACCCCCTTTTTCAAATATGGTGGCTAAACATAGAGAAATACGGGCAATTATTTTTTTCAATTATTTTTATTTGGTATTCACCCTCTGCTTCGTTAAACAAAGTGGAATGCTTTTCCAATTTATTGAACGAACTATCAAGGACCTTTCTAAATAAGTTTCTTTAGTATAACGAATGCCTTTTGTCCTTTTACGAGGCTCTAATAGTTGCATGATGCCAGATCAGGCATTGTTCGGAGGCGGCACAGCACCAATGGGAGGAGAAATTTGTTCCAACATCTAATAGAAAATGAATATGCTAATTTTATATTTAAAAAAAAATATATGTATGCATATATATGCCGTCCGTATATATACTCACCTCGCGCCCATGATGTACATGGAAGCCCACTATTTTAAAGCAAATTATTATCCCTCATTTCTATTTGCATTTATTTATTTTGTTTACTACGTTTTGCATACATAGTAGATTCTACAACAATTTTACATACAAACATTGAATTAGAGTGCATTGAAATTAGGTATACCGTACATATAAATATGAGAGATACTGTCTTTACTTTGTAAAATGGACAGTAGTAGACTCAGTTGAACATTTCCCTTATGAGGGAATATCCAGCTCGAAATGACGAAGGTTCCATATAACTCTAAAGTCATTTCCTACCTCTTCGAACTCTCCTCTTCAATCTGCTCTGCTCACCTACAGCCTTCTTTTGTGTTCTTTTGTAAAACCAAACCTCGGCGCAAAATACCAAAACGGATAAGCTCACGCCAAAGCCATACATCCACCACAACCAGTGGAAATGTTCCAAGTCCAATGGTTCATATCCAGCGGGCTTCACTATAGTTCTATTAATTATTTTCGCCACCAACATGTCATCATAGATCTGACGGGTCCACAAATCAGTGAGTCCTATACTTTGTGCCTGATGGATCATATTGTTGAGCGCTTCCTTATAAATGGAGTGCTCTTGCAAAGGTATTGACAGAAGAAGATTTTTTACCACATCAATCTTTTCGCTCACATAGAAGAGTGGTCGTGGTAAATACGATTGATGTCTTGACAACGCCTTCCATAATGCGTCGGCTACTGGATACCCAAATCGTGTATCCAAAGAGGAACGCTGATGTTGCAGTAGCTCGAGGGATGGTTCAATTATGAATTTGTTTTCCATGGTTCCGACGTATTTTAAATCGATAAAAACAGCCACACTACTATATAGTCTTTGACTTACTTTAATTTTTATTTCTGAATTTATAAACTCCTCGAACGTTGTCAAACGGGAGTACTTATGTGGATTGCTGGTTAAATACGATTTAAGACCAGCTGCAATAAATGTGCTCATGAAGATGCCACTGAGCAAGAGAAAAATGTAAATAAAGCGTTTTGTGAATTTCGCCTTAAGATGAACGACCGAGCACGAGGGCTGTCCAATTATACTACGGAGCACAACATTGGTGATAATAATCCAATCAATTGACAGCAAAGGTGTCGAAGTATCAACACCAGGTGTCTTTAAGCTTGAACTTCCGATTCCGGTCACTATGTCGGCAGTATCATTCTTTAATAACGCTAACACATTTGGTACTGGCGTCAAATTATCAATCACCGAATAGGTTAGTGTGCCATTGTTTCGCTTAGCGAATTCACGCAAAAGTTTTGCCACAAACCCAGTAACCTGAAAATGACCAAACTGGTCACGCCACACAATAATCCATGGTTCAACACTCTCGGGAACAAAACGTATGGCGACACCCTTCATGTCTCTTATGCGATCGGGAAAGCAATCCTCCTTTAATGTTTTACATTGGACATGGAACTGAGGAAAGTAGCTAAAAGTATAGAAGTGTCCATCGTCCACATAGTCTCTGTAAATGCTGATCACGTTCAATAAACGCATTTGGGCACACTATTCGAAAAGTAGTTGTTGCTGTTTTTGAAGATCTCCAGGCTTTTTTATCAATTCAGTCTTGTACTCGGTATCCCAGATGAAGAGAATGCGGATATTGCGTTTGTTTTTGAGACAACCGACCATCGCCTCCAATGAATCCGACACAAATTTATTCGGTAAACAACGAATCAATAGGATTTTATCATTGGAGTGGCTGGGCGTGTGCGAGCAAGAGCTGTTTGCTTGCAGTAGCCTAACAGTGCCATAAGAGCTGAGCATTCGAATGGAATCGTCACAGAGGCAATTCTGACTTGAGTTGAAGGCATCGATAATGAGAAATGAGTAGATTTCTCGCTCCAATTGAATTTTGTTTATAATTTGGCTGAGGTTGATGCACGAAGTGCTTGTGAGGTTCCAGTTGCTTGAGAAGTGAGCCACCGACAGTGGAGAGTTGAGAAGAAGTATTGCACTGCTTATTAGCAACATTTTGCCGCAGACTCACACTTTACTCTTTAAGAAGGCTGCTAAGACTATTTTGCTTGTTCGTGTAATTTTACTACCGAAATCCGAAAGCAGGAACATTAGTAGCTAATATGTGAATGCCATAAAATGCCGGAATCGAGGTACATAAAATTACCGTTGTGCAAGATTTTATCATGCTGAAAATGATCGTAATTGAAGTGTCCTCTAATATGTTACGAAAGGAAATATTTTCAATCAACCAAGAATTTTATTGGCTTGAGTATTTATTAGGGTGTTGATGAATGGCTTGAAGCACTAACTGATTGATGAGCCTTATGGAGGGCAAATTAGAAATTTCATTAAGCGTTCATATAGAGTAGAACTGACGTGATTCGATTGCCATTAGTGAGCACTTAAATAGATTTAAGGCGCAAATTGCCGATGCGCTAGAGGCTTCAAACTTCGAATATAGCTCAAGACGGAGTTTCATTTATATATTTAGGTTCATCGAGTCTTCGAAAAGATGTAAGTGATTTCAGTTTTACACTTATTTTTTGTTGTTGTTTTTGTTGCAATAGCATAAACATTCCATATAAATATTTAGGGAATGCTACTTTTATCCCCCCTGGGGTCAATATCAGCCGGACTTCTCGATCTTCGGCTTCGAGTTGCATGGACATGCCAGCGTGTGTGTATTTTTTATACTCCACATTCTTGTAATATCGCCTTGGACATTTTCTCGCGGTTTGACATATGAAAGTAGCCCGTCGATTGCCTTTCCTAGACGCTCTACCACTTCGAATAGCGTGCCGGGATTTGGGGTCGTTGCCAGTGGGGCCGGAGCGCCTTTATCCGAGTTTGGTGTCGCTTTCTGCTGTGGCTGTTAGGTAACGTCGATGTCGAGACGGGATCTTAGTGTCTCCACTATGTCATCGAGCTCATTACTCGAATGAATTGTCATTCTGTTTGTACGGCATTGACCCGCTGCAAGAGTTACTGCTTCCTGTAAGGGCAACCTTCTTGTAACGGCTCTCCGGGTAAAGGCTTCTTCAGATTGGGTATTCAGTTAGCTTACATTGCTTATCATTTCGTGTTGTTTCTTTTGTGGTTTTATTTAGTTTTGTTCATTATGTCCAGTGTTCAGAGCCAGATTTCATACCGAAACTTATGGGGAGTCATTTCAACTCAACCTACGTAGTCACCAAAGACTACGCCCCACCAGGTCTGAATAGGGCTGAGCAGCTTTCTCATATTACAGAGCTACACTGCTCGAGCCGCTTCCAATCCAGTATGTCATAACCAGAATCTTACTAGTATCAATCCTGATGACCCGCGGGCTGCGCTAACATTTTGTAATCAGCCACTCCGTATGTGGAGAATTCTCTCCGAAGCACCAAGGAAAATCTAGATCACGGTGGGAGCAATCGACAGGCGTAGAGATTTTTATCGCAGCTTGCGTCCTTGAAAGCTCCTCTCTTTTTGGAATGCTCCCTTAGAAGGAAAAACCGCCCTGAGGGGCAACTGAGCTCTTCAAACTTGGGGTTTAGTGCCAACGCCTATTTAGTAGGGCTAAACGAGTTACGTCTCCCTCAGGATGGGAGTTTTATAAGATAGAACTAGGAACCTACAAGTCCGAAATTAGGAAGGTTAAGAGGGGCTCTTGGAGAAGGTTCTGTGAAAGCGTGGACGGCTTTCATTAGTCGTCGAAGTTCATACAATTTCTTTTGGTGAGTTTCCCACTCCAATTGAGAGACGAATCAGGATGTTGGGCAATGAAAAACGATGAGAGGCGAGGAGTAGTTCTCTGATGAATTCAGCAGCTTGTAACATCAGCTTGGGAAGCGAACCAATCCTTTTTTGCATCCATGGCTGTTTGCTGCTTAAACGCTGCAAGGCTGGGGCCATTGGCTCCTTCAAGCCCTGCAAATTGCCTGGTTCTGGTGGCCCCATACCTGCCTAACTGCAGAATTATGCCGCTGGTTAACCCCTATTTATGCGAGCTGCGTAGCCAGGGTCTATATACGAAAATTGTGGAGAGCAAAACCGCCACATGTCTTCATACCCAAGGCAGGCAGGAACTCACACATCTTCCCTCAGGATTTCAGGCCAATCAGAATTTCATCTTTCTTGCTAAACCCGCTTGACAGACTGATTGACACGCACATAAGAGGCAAAAATCCTCGGGGGCGTTTGTCGCATCCTCAAGATGCAGAATCTGCCCTGCATAGAATTGTTAAATGTATAGAGAAGCCCCTATATCCCCAGCATTGAGGTGACTTTTAATAATCTCCTCCCTGAGGCAATCACTAAGTCTCTGGATAAACTGGGGATCGGAGCCGAGGTTTATCTACAGAGTGCTTAGCGACAGAATGGTCGCAGCAGAATGGCGTGGTATCTCTCTCCGCCAGCAGATAAGTATGGGGCACTCCTCAAGGCGGTGTTCTCTCACCATATCTCTGGGTAGTCATTGTCAATTACTTGCTAAATGGTTTCGGAGAACGGGTTACAGGTTGATTGCTTACGCGGATAATTCGCACTAATTGTTAGAGGCAAGTGTGTGGATACCATTTACGATTTGATGCAGGTATGTATTATATATCTAAACGCAGACTGCGGCTTGTCGGTAAATCCTCTCAAGATGGAACTCATCTTATTTATCAGGAAATATAAAATATCCAGACATCTACTCCCCTCAATAGGGGCGCTCCGTTGGTGCTTTCTGACAAGGTGAAATACCTGGGTTTAATCCTTGACAGAAGACTTACATGGAAGTCCAACATTGAGGAAAAAAAAAGGAATTCAACAGTCGCTTTGTATGGATGGAAGGGCGCTATTGGAAAAAGATGGGGCCTCTCGCCTAAAGTTGTGACTCTTGACTCTATGATACCATAATACTCGTAAAACCAAATCTGCTGCATGGACAGTTTCGAATGTTTGCATATGCATGTTTGTGTGCGTATTTTCTGCTGTTCTTTGTGAATATTTTACAATCTAAAAGTTGTTGAGCGATGCCTATAAAAACTATTATTATATTATTTTTAGTTAATAGCGCCGAAAATACAATTATATATTTCAAACAATTAGTGTAGAATATGAGAACATAATTAATTGCGTTTTTTTATTCCTTGATTAATGAACAGCTTCATTTAAAGTCAATTAAACTGGTTCTGTCACTGACAGATGTTAGGTCGCACGCTAATCAACGGCTGGGTAGGGCTTGTAAGCACATAAATATTCCCCCAAAAACTGAAATCTTAATTAGTACTAAAATACTCGGCTACAAGAAATGTCGTATCTACTCTTATTGGTGCTGCTCTTTCTGCTCAACACCACCGACTCGGCGCATTTACAACGCATCCAAGACATGACAGTGGATGATCCGTTTCTCGATACGCTACGTCGGGTTTACGAAGAGGATCCCTTTGATACACTTTTTCTATTACAAGCAGCGAACAAAAGTTGTCTATCTATTGACGAACTGTGGAAGCACTTAAAAATACCGTTGATACTCGTCTCCGGCTATCAGGCATCGGAAGACAAGCTTAAGGACCATTTCAACAGTAAAATTCTCACAGTAATCTGCTTGCAAGAACAGCTCAATCTCAAGCTACTCAGCATTATGACCGCCAACTTACAACACAGACGTCAGACTCGCATTATTTTACGCCTCGCAGTCGCAAAACCCTCGTCCGCGCTTCTAACTACCTTACGGAACTACTTGGAAGTTCAGCTTATGTCGAATGTGATTGCGATCTTCAATGATTTCTACACAGAATCACTGATCTATCGGTATTACCCATTTCCTAGTGGACGTTGGATGCCCGAGCCATTGAACAAAACGCAGAGCTACTTTCCTTGTCATTACACTAATCTGCAAGGAAAAACTTTCATTACTCTGCCGGGACAAACTGAGCCACGTACCATGATTTACGAAGACGCCTCAGGTCAACAACATTTGAGTGGCTACATTGGCCGTCTGATGATCGCCTTTGCGGAAAAGTACAATGTCACATTCCAATATTTACATCCGGTCACACCAGGTGCCGGTCTACATTTGAGCGTTCTAAGTGATTATGTCCTGGAAGGTATTTTGGACTTGGCAATCACTTTAAGCGCATCATCTTTTGATGTGCAGACCACCTATCCGTATATGTCGTATACCTTGGAGTCGATTGAATGGTTTATTGTATTGCCATGTCCGCAACCGCTTGAGTATTCGAAAATATACTTGATGGTCGTCACGACCCAAGTCATCACAATTTTAGCGATTTTGGGTTTACTCTTCTCAATTCTGGACAATTTTATAAAGCATAAATTCTACAAAAAGTCAAATGACTTCAATTTGGTCAATGTATTAGTTAATGAAAATATCTTTCGCGGCGTTTTTGGTCTATCTCTACTCATACGGAAACGTCCAATTCTTTCAATGAAAATACTTTACGCTTTTCTATTTATACTCGGCCTCTTCGTTAACAACCTGTATCCAGCTTACTTCCAATCGTTGCTCATGAGCCCTCCACTGAAGCCGAGAATTCTTACATTCGATGATATGCGACGCGCTAATTTCAAAGTCATGCTCAACCGCAATGAAATCGAAATTGTCCAACAAGCTATGGGTCCTGCTTTCAATAAAACATTCAAGGATATATTACAACTAGAAGATACCAAAACATTTAAGCGTCATCGTGGTGAGTACGACACAACATATGGCTATAGTATGCCGGAATCAATTTGGCCCATTTTCGAGTTGCAACAACAAACATTCGAAAGAAAAGTATTCTGTTTGGCTCCAACTTTAAAGATTTCTGACCGTATATTGATGAGCATACCCTTGGCTGAGAATTCATACCTAATGGAGCCTTTGAACAAGATGATACTTCGAGTAATCGAAACAGGTCTTTTGGAACAATGGCGCACAATGACTTTCATGGATATGTTGGCAACTGGGAAATTATCGCTCAAGGACAATAGTAGCATCGAGCACTTTCACGATATTCGTGTGGAAGATATGCAGTTGCCGTGGTGCTTACTACTCTGTGGACTTGGTATGAGCAGTGTTGTTTTTATTATGGAAATTTGTGTATTCGAATTGAGAAAGAGGAGGAAGCATGAGAAATGAGGATGAGAGAAAAATTGAGTTGCAATTTGATTTATGTGAGTGAGGGAGTTGGCCCTTGAAATTCATTTGGAAGATAAGGTAAGTATTATGAGTAAATGCTTATACAAATAATAATAAATGAGAATACAAAAATGTAATATTTCCATTTTAGGCAAACGATACCTTTTATTCAATTCAACGATTTAGCCACAATCACTTACTTAGAAGAGTTCGGACGAAGGAGAATTTTATTTACCCGGCTTGCTTCTTATTTTCTAAAATTTCATTGTGACTTTAATACTTATGAGACATTTTAAAGTAGTTTCTTTGTTAGTTGCATAAATGTCATATCTTTGGTGTGTGTTTTTCATGTATATAAAAAAATACTACCCAAATTGCTTCATATTTGTAATATATTGCATAGGCGACAAGAAAGGAATGAAACTCTGAATGGGAGCCAATTGATTCGGTAATTTTTACTTTTAAGATTTGTGCTCTAAAATACCTTACTTAACGAAGTATATTAACTTTGAGGTTCTTCAAAAAAAAAAAATGATTTTTTTCTATTGTATTTTTGCTTTGTTTTAGTTTTGCAAAATAATTATAGTTGTTAACATAAAAAATACCTTTTGCACCTAAAAGTGGCAGTCAACAAATTTGTCCTAATTTTTGCTTTATGTATTTTCTAAAAGACGCATTTGAAGAAAAAATAAAAACAAGCATACAAGGAAAATCATATTAAAATTATAAGTGTGAAGGTTTATAAGTATGTGGGTTTGTCAGGATTAAAAATATGCCACTTTTAAGACAGTCCTGTTAAAAAAATTGAATTAAATTAATAAATTCAATCAAATATTGCAAAGCAGGTGTCTAACGAAAAATGGATTAATTTCGAAAATATTTTTGTAGAGGGTTGCCACTTGTTTGAAAAATAAATTCAATAAAAAGTAATAAAATAAACTGAATAAACAGTATGGGAGGTTTGAAAGAAGGAAGGAGGTTTGCAAAATATTAACTAAGAATATATTTTTGAAAAGGTTGCCACCTGTTGAAAGTGTTAATTGAATTAATAAGTTCAATCAAATATTACAATGTAGGTGCCTGATGAAAACAAGGTTTAATTTCGAAAATAGTTTTGTTGAGTGTTGCCACTTGTTTGAAAATTGGATGCCTGTCAAACATTTTAATTGAAGTAATTAATAAGTTCAATCAAATATTCCCAGTCTTAAGAAATAAAGTTTTTAGTTCGCAAAATATTTTTGTAGAGGGTTGCCACTTGCTTGTCCCTGTTAAAAAAGTTGAATTGAATTAATAAATTCAATAAAATATTACAATGCAAGTGTCTAACGAAAAGATTTTTAAGTTCGAAAATAATTTTGTAGAGGGTTGCCACTTGTTTGAAAAATTATATTCAAGAAAAAGTGAGAAAATAAACTGAATACACAGTATGGGAGGTTTGAAACAAGGAAAGGGGTTTGAAAAATCTTAACTTAGTACATATATATTTTTGAAAAGAGGCCACCTGTTCAAAGTTTTAATTCAATTAATAAGTTTGGTCAAATATTACAACGCAGGTGTCTAGGAAAAAAAGTTTTTAGTTCGAAAATATTTTTGTAGAGGATTGACACTTGTTTGAAAAATTAAGTACTTGTGAATTAATAAGTTCAGTCAAATATTACAAGGCAAGTGACTTATGAAATAAAGTTTAATTTGAAAAATATTTTTGTAGAGGGTTGCCACGTGAAAATTTAAGTACTTGTTAAAAAGTTTATTTATTGTAAACTAATAAGTGCACTCAAATATTACAATACAGGTAAACAAAGGTTTAATTTTGACTATATTTTTGTAGGAGGTTGCCAAGTTTACACCAAATATTCCAATACAGGTAAACAAAGGTTTAATTTTGACTATATTTTTGTAGAGTGTTGCCACCTGTTTAAAAATTAATCACTTATTAAAATAGTTTAAGTAAACGAATAAATTAAACCAAATATTACAATACAGGTAAGCAAAGGATTAATTTCGAAAATATTTCTGTAGAGCGTTGCCACTTGCTTGTACCTGTCAAAAAAGTCGAATTAAATGAATAAGTTCAATCAAATACACAGGTAAGCAAAGGATTAATTGCGAAAGTATTTTTGAGAGAGTTGCCACCTGTTTAAAAAATTGAACTAAGTGCAAAGTAATAAAATAAGCCGAATATAATAATGGGGGTATCAAATATTATCATATAACATATTCTTGAATAGGCTGCCCCCTGTTTAAAACTTAAATTCAATAAATAAATATTTAAAATAATTCAGTATCGGTGTCAATTCAAAGAAATTTAGGAAATCTTACTTCAGCAAAAATTTTTGCCGACGGTTGCCACCTGTTTAAAATTGTTGTTATTTCAATATTATGAAGATATTTTTGAATAGTGCTACCGTATCTTAAAAACTAAATTCATTAAAACGAGCATACGAATGAATACTATTCGGAGGTCCCCAAAAGCTTTCCTTGTATTATGTGTAAAAAATGGCATTACAATAATGTATGTATGTATGTATATGAAAGCTGTTGATAAGTGCTTTAATACGGGGTAATTTGCATACCTATTGATGACTAGGGTCTCGAAATATATGCCAAAACGTGGACCCGCCGTGTCTTTGCACCGAATTAAACCAAACTTACGCACATTGTTAAGTAAGTATTGAAAATGGGTTTCGTAAAGTTTGGTTGTAATTCGGAACACTGGCAACGCGTACAGCGTTCTTTTGAATCAGCCATAATGTCGCTTACTTTTTTAACGCTTGGGGCGGAACTGAACTGTCAAATTGACAGTGTGAGTTACAATGTGTCAATATTTCTTTCTGATTTGGATGCCATAAGGAAAAAACGTAAGTGCAACATGTAAAAATTGTTTCTGAATTTTTTTGGAGTGGATTTTGGAACAGTGAATAATTTCTTACGAAATTTGAGAATTTAATGTGATCTCCGAATGAAATTATGTGTTCGTGGAAAAAACATTTTTTTTCGTTTTTTTTTTTGAAAAATATAAATGGATAATGGTTAAAAAAGCTGCAATGCTTAATAAAACATATAAATTGAAACGAAAAATTCATGGATGATCAGGAAAAAAGACGATTGTTTCTTAGGTATTCATATGCGTTGATTTGAAATTTAAAAACAATCTTCTTTTTTCCTGATTTTCAATTTATATTTTATATTTACTCAAAAACAAATAGAAAAACAAAAAATATTGTTTATGCCAAAGCGCTTGAATAAAGAATAAAGAAATAAATAATATGAAAATCATATATTTTCTGTTCTAAACCATATCTATTCTATTTTAGTGTGCCCAGCGAAGGGGGCCTGGTTTGCTAGTGTATGTATATAGAGCAATTATTAAGTTGCCACATTCATTCATAGTCATTTGAACATTTAAAGACAACAGCGTGAAATTAAACTTGTTTTAATTCTATTCTTCTTGAAGAATAAATCTCTAAAATATAAGATTTTATTTAATTATTTTTAGTTTACTTTTTATTATTCTTATTTTTTTCTTTTTATTACACTCAAGCCTATAAATAAACCGAATTCTCAGAAAAATTGAAGGTAATGTGTAAAATACTTGGATCACTTCAATCGCTCTGCTCTGAAGCGACTAGTTTTGAAAGTTCATAATTTAAGTGAGGTCTTCTTTCAACATCGATTAGCAATTTTTTTTTTATAACAAATAATTGTATAAATATAGCACAATTTCACTTTCTAAAATTACTACATTTATATCTCCAATTCAAACGTTCTGCAATTTGATTCCAAAGCTGTGCCAAGTATTGTTGACCGTCACGCTTGAGCCTCTGATGCAAAACTTCCACCAGAATGCAAAAGCAACTAGTGGCAATACCTGAAATATAGATCCACCAAATATAATACAGATTACAATTGTAGCACCTTATAACCGAGTGGTTCCACAAAATCTTCCAGGCTGAGCTTTCCCGCCTCCACCATTTCGAATAGGCTCATCGCTGTCCAATGATTCCAGAAACCATACGCCTGCATATCCAACAAATAGGCATTGAATGATGCGCAATAAACGCTATTTTCGGCCAAGGGTACCGCCAATAAAGTCTGCCGATGAAACTGCACCTCCTCTGAGACACGAAATAGGCGTTGTGAGAAGTGAAGTTGCTGGCGTGCAACCATTGCCCAGATTTCCGAATGAGTCGAGTAGGCGGATTGTGTGTTAAGACTCTTACGTAGCGTATAGAAATCACGCAACTCGGGAATGATGAGGAAAATGTCTCTGTAGGTACGCATGAAGGACTCGGACATGAACTTTTCCAGCAACTTAAATTCCTCCAGAGATATAGCAATTTGTATGCCACGCATCTTGAGATCGTGGTAAGTGTTGATTTGTTCACCGGATGGCGGACGACTAAAGAAACCATTGAGTTGCGCGCTATAAACGGTACTCCAAATGATACCCTGCAGAAAGATTAGAAAATAGAGCAGATAAAATTTGTAGTTGCGTTCTTTACGCAATTGAAAGGAGAGTCCAATGATGCCACGAAATATTTTATCGTTGAAGAACACCTCCTTGTAAGGAAACTTGCTGGGCCTGCGCACACTATGAGCTTCATTGGTAATCCAAGTGGAGAGTTTTTTCTGTATATGCTTAAACTTAGAAGCTTAGCTTAGTAAGAAAATTCATTAAGGCGACAAGTTGATTCAGAGAAGACTCAGGAGTGTAAAGGGCGCGCTTTAGTGGTGTCACAATGGAATTACTGTATTCAAGCCTAAGTGTGTCAAATGACAGCCACTCAACCAAAACTAATCTATCCTAGTATTGAATGAGCTATGAATGAGCTATGAAACTGCATGCCCAGAATTAATTTTTTTTATTGGACATTTTGCTGAAGCGGTTGATAATCAACTAAGTTATAGGGCTTTAAGTACGCAAAGGTGCGATAATCCGGCTTTTTTTTTAATATAAACCAAGGTTTTGGAGGTGTTTGTCATATTTAATTTCTTGTGTAATTCGATTTGATGAAAATCGATTATAAAAAATGTAACATCCCTCCCGAAATATATTTCGGTGCCCCGAGATGTCATTTAGTGTCCATCGTCCACATAGTCTCTGTAAATGCTGATCACGTTCAATAAACGCATTTGGGCACAATATTCGAAAAGTAGTTGTTGCTATTTTTGAAGTTCTTCATGGTTTTTCATCACTGCAGTCTTTTATTCGGTATTCCAGATGAAGAGAATGCGGATATTCCGTTTGTTTTTGAGACAACCGACCATCGTCTCTAATGAGTCCGACACACATTTATTCGGTAAACAACGAATCAATAGAATTTCGTCATTGGAGTGGCTGGGCGTGTGCGAGCACGATCTGTTTGCCTGTAATAACTTAACGGTGTTATTAGCGCTGAGCATTCGAATGGAATCGTCACAGAGACAACTCTGACTTGAGTCGTAGGTGTCGATAATGAGAAATGAGTAGATTTCTCGCTCCGACTTAATTTTGTTTATAATTTGACCAATGTTGAATGTCCACTTATTTGCGATGCTCCAGTTGTTTGGTAAGTGAGCCATCAACAGCGGAGAGATGATGATTATTATTGCGCTGCTTACAAGCAACATTTCGCCGCGGGCTCGTGGCTGCACTCTTTGAAAATTCTTAAAACACTGTTTTGGAAGGAAGAGTGTATTGGCTTAAATAAATTCGCTTTGGGATGAATAATTAAATTAGGAACATTGATTGCTCGTATGTCAGTAAGCGGAAATATTTGTGCCTACATAAAATTACCGTTGTGATAGATTTTATCAGGCTGAAAATAATTGTAATTGAGCTGTCCTCAAATATGCGACGAAAGAAAATATTTTCAATCAACTAAGTATTTTATTATCACTAAAGTTGCGTATTGTTGAATAGATTGAGCCACTAACTGATTGATGAGTCTTATGAAGGGAAAATTAGAAATTCATTAAGCGTTCATATGAATTGGAGCGGGCGTGAACTCTTACACACAGGGTTTGCTTAAGAGTGTAGCCTTATTTATATCAGTTCGCATTCTTGTTTAGCCTAGATTTTATATGGACCTTGTCAGTCTATTTTTAAGCAACTTTCCGATGTGATGGAAACTTCAGCACTTTGAACATAACTCCACCCACGTCTATAATATTTGGCAGTTTTGTCCAGGTTAATTGCATAAAAGATGTAGAAGATTTCAGATTTGTTGTTATTACACTATGGGATTAAGACACAATATATATATTTGTAAGATAATATATTTAGTTCTTTATTCACTGAATTCCAGTATTATAGTTGAAATATATAGGTAATTAAAAAGGTGAAGAGGTCGGGTAAACTACGGTTTGGTACGGCACGTTTGTTGAACAACTGAAGAAAAACGACTTTAGATTAGCAAATGCGCGCACACGAAATTAACGACTGGACTCACCGACAACTTAAGGCGAACTTCTCTCTGCCTACTCTCCCACATTCGGCCATTCGACAATATCATCCGTCTCGGATAGATCGGATTCATCCCATTTCCACGGCTTCATATAGTCGCAACTCGTTGATGTTGCATTGGGGCCTCCAAAGTCTGCTGCACACCCGTTGTTGTCAGCATGTGTTCTGCTTTTTCTGTCTGACACCAGTCCTTAAACGCCGTCGATGTAAATGCTGTCCCCTTATCACTGATAATGCGATGCGGTGCTCCAAATATGTTAGTCCATTCTGAGATTTTTCTGATTACCTCCTCTGCAGATGTTGTTTTTGTAGGGTGCAACCAAGTATCAACCGCAAAGTGCCCTTTTTCGTGCTCTTCTCTAATAATTTGTTGCTCCATTAAACGTGGTACAGCAATTTTTAACAACGTAATCTTCATAATCTTGCGTTTGTGAAATTTGCTTCACGGCTTTAAAATGTTCATCGCTTGCTTGGGCTAGGCGTAGTCTAGCACTTATTTCGTCAATCATTAAAACATTCGCTGGTGCTCTACTCAAAGCATCCACGTGCTTCATCAAAGTTCCTTTACGGTGCTCTATAACATATTTATAATCTTCAAGATATAGTATCCAACGTGTTACGGCGGGTGGTAACTCTTTGCTAGTAGTAGTGCTCTTAAACGCTTGGCAATCTTTGACTAATTTAAACTCTCGTCCCAGAAGATAGTGACGGAATTTCTGGACAGCATAATATGCAGCTTTTATTTCAAGGTAGAAGCTATGTAACTTACTTTCTTCAGCAGTATTTTTTCTACTCTAATAGTATATAGGATGCAGCTTTCCATCGAATAATTGCAAAAGAATTCCTCCAAGACCATCCTTCGACGCATCGGTATAAAGCTCCGTTGGTGCTGACGGGCAAAAGATACGCAAAAATGGTTGACTAGTTAGTATGTCTTTTACTTTTTCAATGGCTGTCATTTCTGCGGTGCTCACTACGAATTTGGCCTCCTTCTTCAATAGGTCTGTGAGTGCCATTGCCTGCCGAGGGCCGACCGCTATTAGAAAAATATTTTTCTTAATTTTGGTGTTTCACCGAGATTCGAACCAACGTTCTCTCTGTGAATTGCGAATGGTAGTCACGCACCAGCCCATTCGGCTACGGCGACCGGTGACTTCCAATAGTAATTTGTATTTATAACGATCCATATTACCTTGAATAAATACTAATCTTCCAACTCCAGATGCAGCAACAGCTCACCAAACCATTACATTGCCACCACCATGCTACACTGTTGATATCAAATTCTTCGGACTCAGTGCAGTATTTTTTTCCTCCACACTTTTGCTCTTCCATCGCTACCGAATATATTTAACTTCGACTCATCTGTAAACAAAACTTTTTGCCAAAAATTCATCCCCCCCTTTTCCCTGTGTGCTTTGGCGAACTCCAGGCGGTTTACGGTTTACGGGTTTTTTCAGTAATAAGAGGCTTTTTTCGTGGTGTTCCACTATGAAAGCCGTTTTTGTTCAGAGCTCTTTGAATTGTTCTTGGATGAAAACGCTTGTTGGATGAGCTTGGTATATCCTCGGCCATTTTCGGAGGAGAAACTTTTGGATTTTTGTCCTCTTCTTTTAGAATCAAGTTGACGTCTCTGCGACATAGTTTGTTCGGGCGACCACTGCGCGGCTTATTTTCGGTGGAACCACTATTTTTAAAGTTTTTTACAATGGTCTGGACTGTTGCACGACTTAAGTTTAAGACTTTTGAAATTTCGCCATATGCATTTTTTTCTTTCCTGTGCTGAATAACTAAATTTCTAACGTCAACTGATATTTCTTTTCGAGGAGCGATTGTAGATGCTTAAGTTTTCAAATTGCAACTAAAATCAACATTAGCAAAGCAACAAACATAAGAAGAAGAAAGAAACAGACAAACGGTATTTTACCGTAATCTCAACATAGGATAATAACAAACCATGTAAAAATGCGGTAATGTCGTTGATTTGTGAATTCGGAGTTCTGTAGACACCCACAACTACTATGTTTTGTCCCTTTATCGCACGACACACAGAAATACAAATATCACCGACATCTTCTGATATAGCTGCATTTGATGTTGACTGTACAGCGGTAAATCGTAAGTGTGGTGTGAGGACATTCACGGTATCATTTTTGTTGTGGTAGATAGCGGCTCCTCCGGTGCGAACATTACTTCTTTTACACTGGATGATGCAATTAAAATTCGGTAAACTGATTTTCTCGTCTTCACGCAACCAAGTCTCATGAAAAACTACCACATTACATTTTTTCATAACTGGATTCAATACGTCTGTGTAGCATGAGCACGTAGACTTTGACAATTAAAAGAATACAGGGTTCGATTGAAAAGTAATGAGCCTTACTTTTTTTAAGCAGTTTTATTAAACCTTTTGTCTTATACAAAATAGGACCCTTGAGCGTCAATACACCGCTGGTAGAGGTCCTTCCACTGCAGGAAACACTTTTTAAACTCATCCGCCGGAATCGCGTTCAATTCGGCTGTCACAGTTTTTGGATCGCCTCGATGGAGTCGAAACGCCTCCCCTTCAGCTTTCTTTTCAGGCGCGGGAACAAGAAGAAGTCCGGAGGGAACAGGTCTGAGCTGTAGGGAGGTTGGGGAAGCACCGGAACCCCCATCTTGGCCAATGCAGAGGTGCAGAGGAAGGCGGTGTGCGCCGCGCATTGTCGTGATGAAGGGGCCAATTGTTGACGAGGTCGGGCCGAACCAGGGCGACGCGGTTTTTTAAGCCGAAGGAGCACTTCTTTGTAAAATGCCGCGTTTACAGTGCTTCCTGGAGGTACAAACTCCTTGTGGACGATACCTCGAGAGTCGAAAAAGATGATCAGCATGGTTTTGACCTTCTTCGACGTCCTCCCGGCCTTCCTTGAACGACTTGTGCCACCGTTTTACCTGGGCACTGCTGATAGTTTAAAACCCAAGTATTTAAATTCAGTGATATTTTCAAAAACAAAGTTGTTTATACTTAGGTCATCGCGTGTCGTGTTGTTGGCTGACCGAGTCATGTATTTGGTTTTCTCGGTATTTACATGTAGACTCAGAGCTTTTGTATTTTTATCAATAAATTTAAAGACGCGTGTAAGAGTGTTTCTGCCTTTAGCCATAATAAGAATATCATCAGCGTAGTCACATATCTGAAAATCATTACTCGTATTAAATAATGTTCCATTCGTGTTTATTTCTTGAACAGTCGTGTGTAGCATTAAATTGAATACTAAACATGACAATGCGTTTCCTTGTTTTACTCCGGATAGGATTTCGAATGGGTCTGATAGGCTTCCTTGCACCAGTACCTTACTTGTTGTGTTCGACAATGTACAGAGAATCAAATTAATTAACTTCAAAGGTATTCCAATTTTCTGAAAACAGTATTTTATTTGTTTTCCATTTATACTGTCAAATGCCTGTTTGAAGTCAACAAAGAGGCAAAATATCTCAATTTTTATATTCGTAAAACTTTTCGAATATCTGGTGGACAGTAAAACCTTGATCAATCGTTGAGCGGTTGTTTCTAAAACCACATTGGTAATCGTCTAGGATGTCTTCAGCATAAATATTCAGTCTTTCAAATAGAATGTTAGTAAATACTTTATAACCTGTATTAAGTAAAGATATGCCTCTGTGATTTTGGCATTCACTTTTATGTCCTTTTTTGTGTATAGGTACTATTATGTTTGATGCCCTTCCAGCGGGTATTTCATTTGAATGCCATTTTTGGTTTACTAAGGTGAATATTTGTTTATGTAGTTCATGTCCACCATATTTCAGAAGTTCTGCGGGTATTCCATCTTCACCACAGCTTTTATGGTTTTTAAGTTTTCTTATAGCTAATAGTACTTCGTCAAAGCTAGGTTCTTCAACATAGATTTCGGCCGTATGTCCTACTTGTTCCTCCTTACTTGTATTATCGTAGTTTTCTTTGTTAAGTAGTTCGTTGAAATATTCTTTCCATCTATCTATTACTTGCTGTTTTTCGCTGATTACGGAACCATCCTTTGCTTTGCATATATTTGTTCGAGGTTGAAATGTTTTAGTCTGTTTTTTGATGTTCTGATACATAGCTCTGACATTTTTGTTTCTAAAATCGCTTTCAATTTGTTCAATTTGCCGCTTCATGTATGTTTTTTTTTTTCTTTTTTCGCATTATTTTCTTAGCTTCTTTTCTTTTATTTGTACGTGTGTTTCTTTCCATATATTTTATTCTAGCTTCCTTTTTCGTATACTTAGCTGTTCTGCATTCCTCATCATACCATTCGTTCATTACTGACCTCTTCTCTCTAATAGTATTCTTTGCGGTTTTTATGATTGCAGCTTACAATTTATTCCATTGATCTTCAATATCTCATTCAGTTGAGTCATTATTTGTGCTATTTTCATTAAATAAAATGTTTTCAATCGTATCTTTGAACTTTGCTTTCATATCCCCATTATTTATAAGTTCATCTGTATTCCACTTAAATTTTTTATAGCCTTTGTTGTCATTTACTATTGAAATTCGTTCTCGTAACTTAGCTACCACGAGGTAGTGATCTGTGTCGCAGCAAGCGCCTCTATATGATCTCACATCTATGACCGATGTAGCATGGCTTTTGTCAGCAAGTATATGATCGATCTGATTAGCCATATTGCGGCCCGGCATTTTCCAAGTTTGAAGATGAATTCGTTTGTGCTTGAAGGCTGTACTACAGACAACTAACCCGTGGGCACTCGCAAAGTTACACATTACCATTGTCATTTGTGTGGTAGTATATAGTACTAGTACCACTAAAAGAAATCGAGTAAGCTTCCTTTCTCACTTCACCATCACCTTTCCACCTTATTTCTTGTAGTGCACAAATATTTGTTTGATATCTCATTAGTTCGTCTGCAATTTCCGCCATTTTTCCAGGTTGCAGCATAGTCAATACATTCCATGTTCCAAGTGTCAAATCATGGTCCTTTAAACGTTGCACGGGTCGGTATTGATGTCCATTTCTTATCCGAAGCTGTTGTTGATGTGTCGAGACAAGTTTCTTTTTATACTGACATTAGGTTGTCAGCCTAAAGGCCAGTCCCCTTTCAAGGTTTGTTCTTTCTTGTAAAAAGATAGCTACTTGATCTCCGCACTAGGGCAACAGTGAAGGCGATGTAAGGGGATTGGAAAAAGGAGGTGAACGGCTTCATTTCTTTCAATCTGCCATCTCTTCGATCTGCATTCTTTCCCTTTGAGACACCGGCTAATTATGCCTCACATTACCTACTCTGAGGTGGTATACAGCAAACTTGACTCCACATCCTGCCATAAACTTAATGTGGCATTTAATAATGCCACGCGGTATGTATATGGGATTGATAGACACGATCATATAACCGCCTGGCGCACAAAGTTACTGGGCTGTTACCTTACAGAGAAGTTGATACCAGTAAGGTCTCGCAGACACAACAAATTCATCGTTCCAACATTTAATTACCTAGCATCATCTAGATTATTTTTCATTAACGCTGAGTGTGGAACTCATTACCCGACACTGTGAAGGCCGGACTTAACAGATTCAACTACAGGGCACAAGTCTATAATGACTTTAGAAGAGTTTCACTGCATTGAATTAGGGCAATAAATTTCTCTCTATATTTTCTAATACCTACTTTTGCTTTTTCTTTTCTAAATTCCTCTTTTCTTTTCCTGCTACCAAAGCCTTATCCTCTTACTAAATATTACAGTTAAGTTACATAAATTGGAATGATTTAATAATGAACTGGTGGATAAATTTAGACTAAGTAATTTTCATGTTAAAGTCATTCTCGTTGTACGAGAATATACTAATAATGTTGAAGTACTATTAACAGACCCTTAGTCTTACTTTGTACTATTGATATAAATAAATAAATAAATATCAGTGCATGGCTCCTACTTTGCAAAGTTCGCATGACAAATGTCGCTTTCGCTTTAAGATGATTAATATAATTATATTAGGGCTCCAGTTTCTCCATCCACAAGGTTTCCAATTACAATAAAACAAATTTGTTTCTCCACAATATTCAGATGTAGTATAAAAATCAATTTACACAGATGCAACTTATCCCCTCCCATTACCTACACGGAAGCCAAATGTTTTATACAAAATAAAATGCACCCATTTCTGTTTGCATTTATTTATTTTATTTACTATGTTTTTCATCCATAGTACAGAATTTCAGGTATACTGTACATATAAATATGAGAGATACTGTCTTTACTTTGAAAAATGGACAGTAGTAGACTCAATTCAACATTTCCCTTATGAGTGAACATCCAGTTCGAAATGACGAAGGTTCCATACAACTCAAAAGTCATTTCCTACCTCTTCGAACTCTCCTCTTCAATCTCCTCTGCTCACCTAAAGCCTTCTTTTGTGTTCTTTTGTAATACCAAACCTCGGCGCAAAATACCAAAACGGATAAGCTCACGCCAAAGCCATACATCCACCACAACCAGTAGAAATGTGTCAAATCCAATGGTTCATATCCAGCGGGCTCCACTATAGTTCTATTAATTTTTTTCGCCACCAACATGTCATCATAGACCTGACGGGCCCACAAATCAGTTAGTCCTATACTTTGTGCCTGATGGATCATATTGTTGAGCGCTTCCTTATAAATGGAGTGTTCTTGCAAAGGTATTGACAGAAGAAGACTTTTCATTACATGAATGTTTTCGCTCACATAGAAGAGTGGTCGTGGTAAATACGATTGATGTCTTGACATTGCCTTCCATAATGCGTCGGCTACTGTATACCCAAATCGTGTATCCAAAGAGGAACGTTGTTGTTGCAGTAGCTCGAACGATGGTTCTATTATGAATTTTTTTTCAATGAATCTCACGTATTTCGGATCGATATAAAAAGCCAGACTGCGATATAGTCTTTCACTTTCTTTAATTTTTATTTCGGAATTTATAAACTCCTCGAACGTTGTTAAGCGGGAGTATTTGCGTGGATTGTTGGTTAAATACGAATTAAGGCCCGCAGTTATATAAGTGCTCATGAAGATGCCACTGAGCAAGAGAAAAATGTAAATAAAACGTTTTGTGAATTTCGCCTTAAGGTGAACGACCGAGCACGAGGGCTGACCAATTATACTACGGAGCACAACATTGGTGAATATCCAAATGAAGAAACGTAAAGTGTTTGTTGGAGAACGTCGCCGCCAAAGCAAACCTTCCAATGTAAGAACGAATGAGAACACGAATAAGAGCAAGAGGAGAAATACTCCCAATACAGAATTGAGTAGAAATAAAAGTACTTCGCTGTCAGGTACTAGGGGAGGTGAAGGCAGCATAATAGTCCAATCAGCTGACGCCAAAGGTGTCGATATATCCAAACCAGCTGGTTTCATACCTGGACTTACAATTGCAGTTATTATTTCGATAGTATCGTTCTTTAATAACGCAAACAAATCTGGTACTTGCGTAAAAGTATCAATTGCCGGATAGGTTAGTGTACCATTGTTTCGCTTAGCGAATTCATGCAACATTTTTGACACAATCCCAGTAACCTGAATATGACCAAACCGGTCGCGCCACACAATAACCCATGGTTCAATACCGTCGGCTAAAGAACGTATGGCGACACCCTTCATGTCTTTGATGCGATCAGGAAAGCAATCCTCCTTCATTGGTTTTCGTTGGACATGGAACTGAGGAAAGTAGCTAAAAGTATAGAAGTGTCCATCGTCCGCATAGTCTCTATAAATGCTGATCACGTTCAATAAACGCATTTGGGCACAATATTCGAAAAGTAGTTGTTGCTGTTTTTGAAGTTCTTCACGGTTTTTTATCAATGCAGTCTTGTATTCGGTATTCCAGATGAAGAGCATGCGGATATTGCGTTTACGTCCGAGACAACCGACCATCGTCTCTAATGAGTCCGACACAAATTTATTCAGTAAACAACGAATCAATAGAATTTCGTCATTGGAGTGGCTGGGCGTGTGCGAGCAAGAGCTGTTCGCCTCTAATAACTTAACGGTGTTATTAGCGCTGAGAATTCGAATGGTGTCGTCACAGAGACAACTCTGACTTGAGTCGCGGGCATTGAGAATGAGAAATGAGTAGATTTCTCGCTCCGACTTAATTTTGTTTATAATTTCGCTGATGTTGATGCTCAAAGTATTTGCAATGCTCCAGCTATTTGGTAAGTGAGCCATCAACAGCGGAGAGATGAGGATTATTATTGCGCTGCTTACAAGCAACATTTTGCCGCGGGCTCGTGGCTGCACTCTTTGAAAATTCTTAAAAGACTGTTTTGGAAGGAAGAGTGTATTTGCTTAAATAAATTTGCTTTGAGATTCATAATTAAGATGGGAACATTGATTGCTCGTATGTCAGTAAGCGGAAATATTTGTGCCTACATAAAATTACCGTTGTGATAGATTTTATCTGGCTGAAAATGGTGTCCTCAAATATGCGATGAAGGGAAATATTTTCAATCAACTAAGTATTTGATTATCATTAAAGTTGCGTATTGTTGAATGGATTGAACCACTAACTGAATGATGAGTCTTATGATGGGCAAATTAGAATTTCATTAAGCGTTCATATAAATTCGAGCGGACGTGATTCGATTATCTTTCGTGAATTCTTACGCACAGGGCTTGTTTAAGAGTGAGGCCTTATTTATATCAGTTCGCTCTCTTGTTTAACCGAGATTTAGGTAAAAACTTTTCGGTCAATTTTTAAGGCACTTCTCGATGAGCTGGAAACTTCAAAGCTTTGAACTTAATTCACGCCACTGCTACAATATTTGCCAGTTTTCTTTAGGTTCAGCTATGGAGTTAAGACACAATATAGTATTTAAATATTCAATTACTTGCCAGTTAGAAAACAATTTTATGTAAGTCAATTCGAATACGCAGGAAAATTTTGCTTGTATTCAGTGTAGTACTACTCCTCAACTCTCCACTGTGAATGGCTCACTTCTCAATCAACTGAAACGCCGTAAGCGTTTGATACATCTATCGAATTATAAACAAAGTCCATTTGGAGAGAAAAATTTACTCATTCCTCAATATAAAGGCCTACTACTGAAGACAAAATTGTTTCTGTGACGAACGCTCAGGGCTAATAATATACTGGTACTGCAAACATACCCTGTATATACACGAGGGGGGTCAATAAGTACTCGGTAGAAATGCAGGCAGCAATTTTTTTTTTTTAATTTTTTTTTTTTTTAACATAGTCCCTTATTAGAAAGATACACAGATACAGATGGCGCGTTATCGTGGTGAAACAGTACCATCTTTTTCGCCAAATGCGGCTGTGTCTTCTTAATTATTTTGTTAAAGCGGTGTAGTAATTCACTGTAGTCTTGTCCAGTGATCATTCTTCCTTTTTCTAAAAGATCCATGAGGATGACGCCGTTCGTATCCCAAAAAATCGTCGCCCTGCGACTGTCTTCGCCTTCTTTGAATGAGATTCACCGGGAGAAATGTATTGCTTTGATTGTTGCTTAGCTGCTGGTGTATAATGACAAATCCAGATTTCATCAACGGTGACAACTTGACGAAAAAAATCCTTCGAATCTCGCTTAAATTGCCCCAAAAACTGCCTTGAAGTTAACAGCCGTATGCGGTATGGTATGCACGGCTCCCATCGGACCGACAATTTTTCATCGCCAACTTATCAGGTAAAATATTAATTGCCGTTCCGGTCGCCACATCTATAGTATGTTACTCTGTTCCTCTGTTACTTCGCGCACTTTCGTTTGTCGATCAGCGAGAATCATGTCGTGGACTTTTTGAAAGAGTTCCTCGGTAAAGGCGTCTGCCGTGCGTTCTGGTCGCCCCACATCAAAAACGAATGTTCGCCCACGTTTAAATTCGTTGAACCAATATCTGACTGTGGTCATAGGTGACGAAGCGTCCCCATAGACAGCGTCCAACTTTCCTTTTATTCCCTCACATTTTTCCCACCCAAAAACAAAAAGCGAAATACCGAACGATACTCCTCTTTTTCCATCTTAGCGAAAATCACGTGAAACACGTCTTACTCGAATAGATGCCAAATCCAAAACAACCTATCAATCAGTCTGAAATTTGTTTCGCCGTCCTTTGATAGATGACAACACACGATGCTAACACTAACTTCCCTCAGGAACGCCCTCTGTCATCAAACACGGGCAATTTCGAGCTCTGTCTGCTTTGTCTGCTGCATGTGGCCGATGCACCGACATTTCTTTCTCTTAAATTCAACGTTAATGGCATTTTGTTGCGTTATCTCCCATCGTCTCTGATTCGTAACGAATTCTGGCCCGAAAACTCGAAAATCCTGTAATTAACATCAGCTCCAGTTCAACCATGGAGGGTAATAATACTACCCAGGTACACCTCTTACTTCACGCACTGCATTCGTCTTAACCCTGACGAGAAAAATGAAATAATAAATTAAATATTAAATAGTTTTATATATTTTTTTTTACGAGGCGTAAAAGCAATCGAAAGCCTTAGTCAGTATGGGACTTTAACGCCACTAAAGCACCTCAAGTCCGACGGTTCATCCTACAGTGATACTGTTTTGGTAATTAAATCAATCGTCAGTTATATTCGTCTACCGTTCGTCTTGCTGCTTTTTATCAATGCGACAGTTGTGGTTGCTGCCGCGTTCGTCTCGCGTCGTTCCTTCGCCTCCAATCAATGTTGCGAAGTTCCATGATAATTCGAGTTGCAAAAATTTGCACTGACCTCCATTTTTCATTCGACTCAAGCATTTGTGGAACTAGGTTAATAGGTGTCAGAAACACACCAGTTGTTCTTGCTAGGTCCTCGCGCTCCTTAACGAACCTTCTACAATAGAAGGCCACATGTTCGACCGTCTCCTCTTCGCCCAAGCATTCTGGACAATAAGGGCTACCAGCTAAGTCTAGGCGATGCAGATATTTTTGGAAACATCCGTGCATCCGTGTCCACTTAATAGCTGCGTTAGGAAGAAATCAACGTCCCATGTTTCCGACAGATCCACTCGTTAATCCGTGGGTTCAACCTATGCGTCCGCCGGCCTTTTGATGACTGGTCCCACTTTGATTGCCAGTCAGCTATCGAGGTAGAACGTTCTGCTTGTTTGAATTCGTCTGTCGGCTTCATACCTTGCGAGCAGTACAACCTCTTCTGTAAGTTTGCCCGGATGTTTATAGGTATTTTGTTAGCTATGACGCAGATTGCATCGCCCGCCACCGTTCTATAGGCACATGCGATCCTCAACGCACTTGTTCTACTGACCTGCAGTAGTTCTTTAAAATGACACTTTTTTGCTCCAGCCCAAATTGGAGAGGCGTACAACATAATGGAGTCTGTCACAGTGCAAAGAATTTTTCTCCTGGCACCCTGTGGTCCTCCCAAGTTCGGCAGCATGCCCATAAGTGCGTTGTTAACCTTTGTCGCCATCACACTAACAGCTTTAAGATGTTCGCTGAATGTTAGTTTGGCATCAATGTACATGCCAAGATATTTTATAGACTTCTAGGATTCTATATCGTGGCCACCCACTGATATTGGCAGCTTTTCTTCCTGCTTGCTTCTGCTGATCATCACCACTTCTGTTTTTTGGGCTGTTCCAGGCTGGCGTTATTCAACCACCTTTGTATTCTTGTTATGGCATCACTACATACATGTTGCAATCTGTCTATATGCTTATCAATCACTACCAGTGCGATATAGTCGGCGTATCCCACTATGGTTGTATTAGCGGGCATTTCGATTTTAAGAATGTCATCATACATAGCGTTCCATAGGGTTGGTCCAAGAACAGTTCCTTGCGGTGCACCACCTGTCACGCTGTAGCTCTTTGGGCCCTCCTCTGTATCATACTGCAGTCCTCTCTGGTTTAAGTAGCTGCGGATGATTCTAATAAGATACTTTGGTACCGAGAAGCTGCTGAATTTATTCAAAATAGTTGCTCAATTGGCCGTATTAAATGCGCTTTTTATGTCTAATGTTACAAGGGGTGCCTTTTATATTTTGGGATTAGAGAACAAAAACAAATTTTAATCATCGAAAATTACTTTATTGTTTTTCAAAATATTCTCCATGAAGATCTATACACTTTTGCATGCGTTTTAACCAATTGTCGAAGCACTTTTGCCACTCTGAATGAGGTACCTCCAAAACATACATTCTGAATGCTGCAACCGCTTCTTCAGGTGTCGAAAAACGTTGACCTCTCAGTTTGTTTTTTACGTACGGGAATAAAAAGAAGTCATTCGGTGCCAAGTCAGGACTATACGCCGGATGACCCATTAATTCGATGTTTTGGGTGCTCAAAAAGGCAGTTGTTTGAGCCGATGTGGGAGAGCTCGCATTGTCCTGGTGAACATTGATCCGTCTTTGGCGATTGGTTTTCCTAATTTCTTGGAAGACAACTGGCAAACAAATGGTTGTGTACCACTCAGAATTTACTGTTCTGCGTTGTTCTAGTGGTACGGTTGCGACATGTTCAGTTTTTCCGAAAAAACAGGCGACCATTTGCTTGGAAGTGCTTCGTGCGCGAACAGCTTTTGTTGGATTTGGCTCATCTTGAAACACCCATACAGTCGACTGCTATTTACTTTCGGGCCCATACGCATAAATCCATGATTCATCACCTGTCACGATGTCATAGACGTGTTTCGAAGTCCCGCGATCGTATTTTTTGAGCATTGCCTTCGACCAACCGACACGAGCCTTTTTTTGAGCGATTGACAAATTGTGTGGGATCCAACGCGAACAAATTTTTTTGAGAGTCAAATGTTTATGCAATATTGAATGTATGCTGGCCCCACTAATGCCTAAGATTGTCTCAATCTCGCGATAGGTCACATGACGATCTTGCAATATCAGTTCGCGCACAGCTTCAATGGTTTTCGGAACAACAACTGATTTTGGACGATCTTCAGGAAATTCGTCTCGGAGTGAACTACGACCACGATTGAATTCACCATACCATCGATAAACACTGGTCCTTGATGGACCTTCATCGCCAAAAAATTAATTAAGTTCATCCATGCAATGTTGCTGAGTTAATCCACGTCGAAATTTGTAAAAAATAATCGCACGAAAATGTTCACGATTTGATTCCATTTTTGGATCGAGATGAATCTTTTAAGTTACTGTAAACAACACAAATAGCGCTGGTATTTCAAAAAATGTCAAACTTTGCGATACAGGGTTGCCAAATCCCGAAGTATAAAAGGCACCCCTCTTATAACTGCACATTTTTCGACGCTCTGGTACCATTGAATTTATTAACAGCCTTTTTGACCAAATCAACTACCATCCCTATTGCATCAACAGTAGATCTGGCTCTACGAAAACCGAACTGATTGTCTGAGAGACCTCCTGGCCCCTCCAGATACTCCCGTAATCTTTCGCTTAATATTCTTTCGAATACCTTCCCAACGATATCGAGCATACACAGCGGTCTGTATGACGATGGCTGATCCGGCTGCTTTCCCGGTTTTAGCGATAATACTAGACGCTGTTTTTTCCACCTCATTGGGAATGTACCTTCGGTCAGGTACAAATTATACAGGTATGCTATCGGGCCCAGATGCTTTGTTGTCATTAATTAGCGCCAATGTGCTTAATACTTCTGGCACTGTAACCGCCTGAATCTCATAATTTTCTCCCACTTACGTATAAATTCTGCTATTTTCCTCCTGTGGAGGGAAGAGTGAGATTACCACCTTATCTAGCAGTTCTGGTCAAGTTGGTTGGGGAGCTTTGGGACCTCTTACTTTGAACATGACTGTCTTATAGGCAATACCCCATGGATTGTCATCCGCATCGTCGATCATTTTTTTAAAGTATCCCTTTTTACTTGCTTCTATAGCTTTCCTTAACTTCAGTCGGTGTGCTCTAAATTCTGCTCGTAGTTCTTCGAATACTGGTCTTCCCCTCGCTCTTTGAGATCGTCTTGTTGCTTTATTGCATGTTTCGCGCAGCTCACCTATCTCACTCGACCACCAATGTACCGGTTTTCTGTTGGCCGGTTTTTTGCCTCTAGGCATCGACTCATCACAAGCTGCTTCCATATGACGCGCTATCTGCTAGGCAATAATATCTGACGTGTCATTTTTAATCCTTCCCCTTTTTACGTTAAAGGCTTTTATGTTATGCTAAAATATTAAATAGTAGTAAGGACAAATGCAGCCCTGCCGGACCCCGGTACTCACTGGGACTTTTTGTTTAGTGAACTTTTCTGTAGTACTCTACTGACTTGTTGTTATAAGCCCTTGTTGATCCATATAGGCTTTGACGGCTCTCTTATACAAGCCAGTGCTTACATCGTGGTCGAGTCTATCGAATGCCTTTTCGACATGAATTAAATAGGGATATTGCGTCGATCTGTATTTAACTGACTGCTCCGCCATGATTCGTAGGTTGTCAGCATGGCCCATGCATGACTTTTACTGTCGGAAGCCACCCGATTCAGGCCCCAGCTCTGGATTTATTTCTGCTGCAATTCTTTTGCCAACTATCTGAGTTGTTGTTTTGATTACTGTATTAATTGAATCTTTCTGTAAGATGTCCTTCCTTGGGGATCTTCACAATTACTCCCTCTTTTAGCTCTTCTGGGAGAGATTTGGTTCCTCAATATGCTTCAGTGAGTGCCATAATTTCAGAGATTTGGATGCTTGGTGTCGGGTTCACTTTCAACTGCAATTCCATCTGTTCCTGGGGACTTGTTGTTTTTTAAGGCAGTAATCGCATCGGTTGTTAATTGCATTCGGCCTTTACACACTTCACTTTTAGAATTAAGTGCTATGCATCGTCAGATATCCACTCCTTACGCCGGCGGTCTGTGAATTATCAACTCTGCTGGAAGGGAGAACATATTCTTAATAACAGCCCGGTCCCCACGTTAATCAGTGGGGATGTTTGCATGTTGATCTTTCACTGCGTCGGCGTATGCTTCTCGAATCCTACTGCCCCTAAACCTGCTTACGTCAAACTTCCAGCTAATTCGTGCTTTGCGTTTCATCAGCGACTATGAGATGGTGGTTGCTTGCAATATCCACTCCCCTTCTGTTACGAACGTCTACAAGAAAGCCTCTCCCCTTGCCGCAAGTCGGGATTTGGTCGATCTGGTTTTCGGTTCGCTGGTCTGGTTAAACCCACGTCACATTGTGTATAACTTTGGGGTAATGTGGGCGACACACAACTAGGTTATTAGAAAGGTAAATTAATCTCCATTTGAGTTTTTCCGGCCCATTCCATGTATGCCAATTGAGACTGGCGTTATCAGCCTTAGTTTGGGCATTGAAGTCTACCATAACGAGGAGCATAGCTCCACGATTCGGGGAGAGAAAAGCTCTTTCGTAGTATTTCATAGAACTCTTCTTTGATAGACCGATCAGCTTCTTTGGACTGGATACATTCAAAATTTTTAGTACATTTTCCGAATCGTGAGAAGATTATTGTGTCTGGGTACGGAGTCCATTTGATTAGAGCTGATTTGAACATTAATATTAATGCAGCTCCGCTAGATTTGAGCTAGTCCGCAGCTTTCCCTGAAAAATTATAGTATTTGCTCCAAGAACTTTTTGTTCATCGAAGACAGGCCATTTGGTTTCACAAAGACCGAGAAACAAGGGCTTGTATCGCTCCATTTATTTTCTTGCATGCTTGCGCCAGTCTTGACGAATCCGAAATAGTTCTTATGCTCCAAGTTCCTATTCGTGCCCGCTTTTTCGTGCTGTAAGTTGCGCTGGGGCTGCCAGCAAGACTTGCGTACCAGGATTGCTGACACTAGGGCATTTATGTAGTAAGTCCCGATCGCATCTGAGACCTGAAAGGTCTTGCCAGCCGAAATCCTTCCGATTAACTCGAGCCATGGACTATTGTGTGGCGCGATCGATATGATCGTGTGTAGATCGGTGGTTTGTAACGAAAGCCTCTCGTGAATTCGATAAGTGAAACAATGGTATACTCGCCTATCTGGTACCAATGGAACCGAAGATGAATAATATAATTCTGTCCGAGCTCGTGTTTCTCCATCCACAAGGTTTCCAATTACATTAAAATAAATTTGTTTCTCCAAAATACTCAGCTGTGGTATAAAAATTAATTCACACAGGCTGCATATAAACTTATCCCCTCCCATTACCTACACGGAAGCCAAATATTTTATACAAAATAATTTGCACTCATTTCTGTTTGCATTTATTTATTTTATTTACTATGTTTTTCATCCATAGTACAGAATTTCAGGTATATCGTACATATAAATATGAGAGATACTGTCTTTACTTTGAAAAATGGACAGTAGTAGACTCAATTCAACATTTCCCTTATGAGTGAATATCCAGTTCGAAATGGCGAAGGTTCCATACAACTCAAAAGTCATTTCCTACCTCTTCGAACTCTCCTCTTCAATCTCCTCTGCTCACCTAAAGCCTTCTTTTGTGTTCTTTTGTAATACCAAACCTCGGCGCAAAATACCAAAACGGATAAGCTCACGCCAAAGCCATACATCCACCACAACCAGTAGAAATGTGTCAAATCCAATGGTTCATATCCAGCGGGCTCCACTATAGTTCTATTAATTTTTTTCGCCACCAACATGTCATCATAGACCTGACGGGCCCACAAATCAGTTAGTCCTATACTTTGTGCCTGATGGATCATATTGTTGAGCGCTTCCTTATAAATGGAGTGTTCTTGCAAAGGTATTGACAGAAGAAGACTTTTCATTACATGAATGTTTTCGCTCACATAGAAGAGTGGTCGTGGTAAATACGATTGATGTCTTGACATTGCCTTCCATAGTGAATCGACTACTGTATACCCAAATCGTGTATCCAAAGAGGAACGCTGACGCTGCAGTAGCTCGAGCGATGGTTCAATTATGATTTTGGTTTCTAAGATTTTAGCATATTTCGGATCGATATAAAAAGCCAGACTACTATATAGTCTTTGACTCTCTTTAATTTTTATTTCGGAATTTATAAACTCCTCGAACGTTGTTAAACGGGAGTATTTGCGCGGATTGCTGGTTATATACGAATTAAGGCCCGCAGTTATATAAGTGCTCATGAAGATGCCACTGAGCAAGAGAAAAATGTAAATAAAACGTTTTGTGAATTTCGCCTTAAGGTGAACGACCGAGCACGAGGGCTGTCCAATTATACTACGGAGCACAACATTGCTGAATATCCAAATGAAGAAACGTAAAGTGTTTGTTGGAGAACGTCGGCGCCAAAGTAAACCTTCCAATGTAAGAACGAATGAGAACACGAATAAGAGCAAGAGGAGAAATACTCCCAATACAGAATTGAGTAGAAATAAAAGTACTTCGCTGTCAGGTACTAGGGGAGGTGAAGGCAGCATAATAGTCCAATCAAGTGACGCCAAAGGTGTCGATGTATCCAAACCAACTGGCTTCAAACCTGGACTTACAATTCCAATTATTATTTCGATAGTATCGTTCTTTAATAACGCAAACAAATCTGGTACTTGCGTAAAAGTATCAATTGCATGATAGGTTAGTGTACCATTGTTTCGCTTAGCGAATTCATGCAACATTTTTGACACAATCCCAGTAACCTGAATATGACCAAACCGGTCGCGCCACACAATAACCCATGGTTCAATAGTGTCGGGAACAGAACGTATGGCGACACCCTTCATGTCTCTGATGCGATCAGGAAAGCAATCCTCCTTTAATGTTTTACGTTGGACATGGAACTGAGGAAAGTAGCTAAAAGTATAGAAGTATCCATCGTCCGCATAGTCTCTATAAATGCTGATCACATTCAATAAACGCATTTGGGCACAGTATTCGAAAAGTAGTTGTTGCTGTTTTTGTAGTTCTTCACGGTTTTGTATGAATTTAGTCTTGTACTCGGTATTCCAGATGAAGAGAATGCGGATATTGCGTTTGTTTTTGAGACAAGCGACCATCGCCTCTAACGAATCTGACACAAATCTATTCGGTAAACAACGAATCAATAGAATTTCGTCATTGGAGTCGCTGGGCGTGTGCGAGCAAGAGCTGTTTGCTTGCAGTAGCCTAACAGTGCGATAAGCGCTGAGCATTCGAATGGAATCGTCACAAAGACAACTCTGACTTGAGTCGTAGGCGTCGATAATGAGAAATGAGTAGATTTCTCGCTCCGACTTAATTTTGTTTATAATTTGACTGATGTTGAATGTCCAATTATTTGCGATGCTCCAGCTATTTGGTAAGTGAGCCATCAACAGCGGAGAGTTGAGGAGAAGTATTGCGCTGCTTACAAGCAACATTTTGCCGCGGGCTCGTGGCTGCACTCTTTGAAAATTCTTAAAAGACTGTTTTGGAAGGAAAAGTGTATTTGCTTAAATAAATTTGCTTTGAGATTCATAATTAAGATGGGAACATTGATTGCTCGTATGTCAGTAAGCGGAAATATTTGTGCCTACATAAAATTACCGTTGTGATAGATTTTATCAGGCTGAAAATGTTGTCCTCAAATATGCGATGAAGGGAAATATTTTCAATCAACTAAGTATTTGATTATCATTAAAGTTGCGTATTGTTGAATGGATTGAACCACTAACTGAATGATGAGTCTTATGAAGGGCAAATTAGAAATTCATTAAGTTTTCATATAAATTCGAGCGGACGTGATTCGATTGTCTTTCGTGAATTCTTACACACAGGGATTGTTTAAGAGTGAAGCCTTATTTATAGCAGTTGTTTAACCGAGATTAAGTAAAAACTGTTCGGTCTATTTTTAAGCCACTTCTCGATGAGCTGGAGACTTCAAAGCTTTGAACTTAATTCACGCCACTGCTATAATATTATATTTGCCAGTTTTCTTTAGGTTCAGCTATGGAGTTAAGACACAATATAGTATTTAAATATTGAATTACTTGGAAGTTAGTCTAGACTACAATTCTATGTAGTTCAATTCCAATTTTTTGTTTTTTTTTGGAACACTTTTATTGTAAGCTGTATACATACATTAAGCAATATTTTTAGAATAACTTATACTAGCAGCTAGAGAATTTCAGTCGTTTATGGGATGCGCTCAGTGGTGCAACCCATTTAATTTTTAACACACTTTTATTAGCTTGGGTTGTATGTATGTATGTATGTATGTATGTAACGGAATCTTTGAGCTTAATTTTCACTGGCTTCTAAAAATCGGATCGACTTGGCATTTTGCACACCTATCAAGGACCGATGACAATGCAATAATTTGATAAAAGTTTTCCATTATCCATAGTAGGATTGCCAGGATTAATATTTTCTTTTTTTACCTGTGGGCAAAAAGTAAGGTGAATTTGGTTGTAAAATGAAAAATCTTTATTTATTCTTGTAAATCAGTTTCTCAGGCTCCCTCCACGAAATAAGTTCTTCATCCCGATTACTTCTTTATCACGGCCGATAACTGCATAGCTTTAGACTCACAGTCGATAAGAAAGGAATTAAATATAACACGAATATATCGAATCATTAATTCACTGACTGCAATGATAACAACAATTTTCATTTATAATAAAAAATAGTTTAAAAAAAAAAATTAAAAACACGCTTTTTTGCTAATCGAACTAAAAAGTAGAAAATAAAAAATAGTTTAAAAAAACTAAAAACACGCTTTTATTGCCAATCGAACTAAAAAGTATAAAATAAATTTTAATGACAAAGAGACCTATAATGAAGTAATAGCAAATCGAACGATCAGTCATTGTCAACTACCTCAGAACAGAATTATAACAAAAATTAAGATACAAATAGAATAATTCAAATTAGAGTTAAAAGTGTGGGATGCATTTTGCTTCACTTTCATAACCTTCTGTACATGGGTAGTTGCCAATAGAATGATTGTAATATTTACTATATAAAGCATCCCACGCTTTTAACTCTAATTTGAATTATTCTATTTGTATCTTAATTTTTGTTATAATTCTGTTCTGAGGTAGTTGACTATGACTGATCGTTCGATTTGCTATTACTTCATTATAGGTCTCTTTGTCATTAAAATTTATTTTCTACTTTTTAGTTCGATTAGCAACAAAAGCGTATTTTTTAGTTTTTTAAACTATTTTTTACTTCCCACTAAAAGAGGAGATCTGTGGTGGATTTTCTTTTGAGTCGGGTGAAGGCAATAGGACTTCCGATCGTTTCGGTTATTAAGGAGTTAGAGTGAGCTAAGAGCCTAAAATTGTGGGATCTTGCATATTTAACTGTGACTTGCATAACAGTAGATATTTGGAGGTCACGGGGTATTTGTAAGTTGTAATATAGTAGCGTAAGTTGGTGATCATTCTTAATGTTTTTAACTAAAATCGTTGTAAATCTTCGATATGGGAGTTTGCCGCAGTGCCCTAAGTTGAGTACACGGGTTTTAGAACTGCTGAGTATAAGAGCAATTTGCTTTCGACGGAAACTTGGGAATGATGATTTAAAAGCCAGTGAAGGTCTCTGATTTTAATACCAAGTGCTTTTCTTTTTGAGAATATATGAGTTTTCCACGTTAGTTTTCTGTCTAGATGCATTCCTAGATATTTGGTTTCATTGCTTTGTGGAATTTCCATATCGTGGAGTTTGACGGGTGGACAAGTGTCTCGCTTAAGAGTGAATGTGACTTGTACTGACTTTGTTTCATTGTATTTTATTCGCCATTTTTTGCGCCATAGGTTGATTTTGTCAAGTGCCTTTTGTAGTTTAGAAAAAGCTGCTTGCGGGGAAAGTGTCACTTGCTAGTAAAGCAGTGTCATCAGCAAATGTGCTTATATTTACAAGGGCAGTATGATTTATAAATCATTAAAAATACAGCAATTTCCAAGCCTCAGCCAGAAGAATCCCCCCACAATTACAAACACAGCAGAAAAAGTTGCATCACAAACTGCACCACTAGACAATGTGACAACCCAACACAGTACTACAACACCAAATTTATCTTATGCCCAAGTAACAGCCATAAACGCTAAAAATGATGCTCAATCTATTGGAGCAACCATAGCGGAAAACAAAGAAATTTCAGAGTTGAAAGATATGATGCAACAATTAATCTCACAAATGTCTGCAATGTTAAACATGGTCACGTTACTTTTCGCGAAATTTTTTAATGAACAAACAAGATAAATTAAGAATTGTCCTGTGGAATGCTAATGGTCTAAGCCAACATGCACTGGAACTAAAAACATTCCTAAAAAACAATAACATAGGCGCAGCTCTAATATCTGAAACACATTTCCCAGATGGAAATTATTTAAACAGTCCCAACTGTACTCGTACTATTTATCACACCAATCACCCTGATGACAAGGCACATGGTGGAAAGGCAGTCGTTATAAACAAAGACATTAAATACATTGATGTGAACCACTATAGACAGGACTACTTGCAAGCGACATCTGTACAAATTGAGGGCTTTCTTCTTCTTCTTAATTGGCGCGATAATCGCTTACGCGATTTTGGCCGAGTTTGACAAAGCGCGCCAGTCGTTTCTTTCTCGTGCTAAACGGTACCAGTTGGACACACTAAGTGAAGCCAAGTCCTTCTCCTTCCTTGCTCTGTTACCACCTTCCTCTTGCTCTGCTACCCCCAGCTGGTGTCGCATCGAATACTTTCAAAGCCGGGGCGTTTGTATCCATTCGGACAACACGACCAAGCCAGCGTAGCAGCTTGATCTTTATTCGCTGCGCTATGTCTATGTCGTCGTAAAGCTCATACAGCTCATCGTTCCATCGTCTGCAATATTCGCCGTTGCCAACGTGCAAAGGTCCAAAAATCTTACGCAGAATCTTTCTCTCGAACACTCCAAGCGTCGCTTCATCGGATGTTGTCATCGTCCAAACTTCTGCGCCATACGTTAGGACGGGCCTGATGAGAGCCTTATAGAATGTTAGTTTTGTTCGTCGAGAGAGAACTTTACTGCTCAGTTGCCTACTTAGTCCAAAGCAGCTCTTGTTGGCAAGAGAGATTCTATGTTGGATTTCAAGGCTGACATTGTTATCGGTGTTAATACTGGTTCCTAACTAAACAAAGGCATTCACAACCTCGAAATTATTAGTATCAGCAGTGACGTTGGTGCCGATACGCGAGTGCGCCGACTGTTTGTTTGAGGACAGGAGGTACTTCGTTTTGTCCTCGTTCACCACCAGACCCATTCGCTTTGCTTCTTTATCCAGTTTGTAGAAGGCAGAACTAACAGCGCGGTTGTTAAGGCCGATGCTGTCGCCAACAATTGTACGCTCTTATAAAATATTGTGCCTGAGCGATTAAGTTCTGCGGCTCGTACGATGCTCTCCAACATCAGGTTAAAGAAGTCACACGACAGCGAGTCACCCTGTCTGAAAACTCGTTTGGTATCAAACGGCTTGGAGAGGTCCTTCCCTATTCTGACGGCGCTGCTGGTGTTGAGCAACGTCATCTTGCATAGCCGTATTAGTTTTGCGGGGACACCAAATCAGACATCGCGGCATACAAGTAACTCCTTTTCGTACTGTCGAATGCAGCTTTGAAATCGACGAAAAGATGGTGTGTGTCGATTCTCCTTTCGTGGGTATTTTGTATTGTAAATATTTGGTCGATGGTAGACTTTCCAGGTCTGAAGCCACACTGATAAGTTCCAATCAGTTGGTTGACGGTGGGCTTCAGCCTTTCACACAATACGCTCGCTAGAACCTTATAGGCGATATTTAGAAAACTAATCCCGCGGTAATTGCCACAAATTGCAGGATCGCCCTTCTTATGGATTGGGCAGAGCACACTTAAATTCCAATCGGCAGGCATGCTTTCATCTGACCATATTTTGCATAGAAGCTGATGTATGCACCTTACCAGCTCCTCGCCGCCATGTTTGAATAGCTCAGCCGGCAGTCCGTCGGCGCCCGCGGCTTTGTTGTTCTTTAGACGCGTTATCGCTATTCTCACCTCGTCATGGTCGGGTAGCGGAACGACAATTCCGTCGTATATCGGGTATCGGGATCTTCACATCACATTCTCTGTGACATGCGCAGCTGTCACTGTTTAACAGGTTCGAGAAGTGTTCCCTCCATAATTTAAGATTTTTCTGTACGTCAGTCACCAGATCACCGTCTTTGTTCTTACAGGAAAACGCCCCGGTCTTAAAACCTTCTGTAAGCCGCCGAACTTTCTGGTAGAATTTTCGGGCGTTGTTCCTATTGGCCAGCATCTCAAGCTCCTCGCACTCACGTATATCGGCCTCTCGTTTCTTCTGTCGGATAATACGTCCTTCTTCCTTTCTTAGCTCTCTGTAGCGATCCCTCATTGCTCGCGTTGCGCCCGATCGCAGCGTGACTTTATAGGCAGCATCTTTTGTTTTGGCGGCAGCATGACATTCCTTGTCGTACCAGCTGTTTTTTCGGGCTCGCCGGAATCCGATTTCTTCTTCGGCGGCGGTACGTAGGGAACGAGATATGTTGCTCCATTGCTCGCGCATGCCGGTGTGTTGGGCAGTGCTCTCCGAGAGCAGGAGAGAGTGTCGAGTGGCGAATCTTCTGGCTTTCTGTTGTAATTGTAGCTTTTCGATGTCGAACATTCTTTGCGTAGGTAGATGCACGTTTTTTGCTGCACAGAGGCGTGTGCGCAGTTTGGCTGCAACAATGTAATGATCCGAGTCGATGTTGGGTCCTCGGATCGTACGTAATTCTAATACACTAGAAGCGTGTCTTCCATCTATCACAACATGATCGATCTGGTTTCGTGTTTTCGATCAGGAGACAGCCAGGTGGCTTGGTGAATCTTCTTATGCTGGAATCTGGTGCTGCAGACTACCATGTTACGGGCCCCGGCGAAGTCGATCAGCCTCTGTCCATTACCGGATGTTTCGTTATGCAGGCTGAATTTTCCGACTGTGGGACCAAAAAATTGAGGACTTTAGTGGACGTTTAACCCTTTCTGCCATTAACTGCCCTCCTAAACATAAATACTTTGACTTTCTTGAAAACGCAATGGGAATTATACCTTATGGGGATCAAGAATAACAAACACGAAAGGAAAAAATCTTTACGCGGCAATAATACAAAATAAAAGTAACTTTTTAAGTTCTAGAGAACCAACTAATTGGCCAACTGATATGCGAAAGCGACCTGATTTAATTGACTTTTACATTACGAACGATATTAAAAATGAGCAACCGGAAATAACTCCAAGCTTTGGCCTCTCATCTGACCATTCTCCAATATTATTAAGCTATGAAACCTATTCTAAGCTACAAGACACGTAAATTTTACAATAATTATACGACCTGGGACTATTTGCGCGAAACTATGGAGCAAAGCCTTAACATTAAAGTCCTCCTAAAGAGCGAAAAAGAAACAGACTCCGCAATCGCATACTTCAATGAAAGTATAGTTTGAGCAACAACAACTTTCACACCTATAATCAAGACGAGTAACAACAAATACAAATCATCCCATAAAATCTTGGAAAAAATTAGAGAAAAAGGAAACCTAATAAAGACGCCTCTGAAGCTTCTTCATACAGACCAATTAGTTTATCGCCATCATTATCCAAACGTTTTGAGGAGCTTATACTTGACCGCCTTGACCCCATACTACAGGCGCGAAACTTATTTCCTGCACACCAATTCAGATTTCATAGAAAACATTTAACAATAGAACAGGTATCAAGTCAGTTCATAAGTTCGTCCGTAATTTAGCCATAATTTCACTTTTGTACGATTTTTGCATACAAAAAATTATTCGCGGAATATAACGGAACTATTTATATTTTCTTTGATATATTGTGCATTCAACAAGTGATTTTAATCGCCCGTGTTGTTAAAAAATAAAATGGAATCTTCGAACGCGTTTAAGAGGCATATTTTGTATTTTTTTTATAAAAGTGATAAAAATGCAACACTGCTGCTGCAGAAATAAACACTGTTCACGGAGAGCCTACCGTGAGTGTAAGGACTGCGCAAAAATGGTTTTCAAAATTCCGAAGTGGTAGCTGCGACGTGGAGGATGCCTCGCGTGCTGGTCGTCCTGAAGTCTTTAACTCCGACGCCTTGCTCGAACTCGTGGAAGCTGAGCTAAATTTGACAGTCGATATGATAGCTCAGAGGTTAAAATCATCGCACGGAACAGTTCACAAGCACCTGGTTCAGTTGGGAAAGGTTTGAAAGCAGGGGAAATGGGTTCCGCATAGACTTTCCGTCGCCAACCTTCAGCATAGAGTGATGATGTGAGTGGTGATCAAGAATGGGTCCTTTACTATAATCCTGTTCACAAACGCCAATGGTTAGGTAATGATGAAACACCAGAACCGACCTCTAGATATGGCCTTCACCTCAAGAAGATTCTCCTGTCTATTTGGCGGGATATGACCGGTATTGCTTATTATGAACTTCTGGAACCACACCAGACGATAACTGCCGATTACTATTCCCATTAGCTATCAAACCTGAATGAGACACTTAAAAAAATCGACCGTCTTTAATAGACGCAAGGTTTTGTTTCACCACGACAACGCAAGACCTCATACCGTAAGGCAAACATTAGGCAAGCTGAACGAACTCGGATGGGAGCTAATGCCACATTCACCATACTCTCCGGGTATTGCACCTTGTGATTATCACCTTTTCCGTGGACTTCAATCCCATATGAGTAACAAGAACTACTCCTCAAAAGAACCTATAAAAAGGGATATCGAAGCGTATTTTGGCTCCAAGGACAACCCATTTTTTCAGCAGGGAATTAAAAATTTGCCTAAACGTTGGAAGACAATGCAAATAATGAAGGAAAATATGTTATTGATTAATAAATACTTTAAACATCTTTTTTATTAATTTTAAAACCACCTTTAAAAAACGCACGAACTTATGAACTGACCTGATACATGGAAGCCCAATATTTTATAGCAAATTATTTTCACTCATTTCTATTTGCATTTATTTATTTTATTTACTACGTTTTGCATACATAGTAGATTCTACAACAATTTTACTTACAAACATTGAATTACAGTGCATTGATATTAGGTATACCGTACATATAAATATGAGAGATACTGTCTTTATTTATTGTTTCTGTTCAATTGAACATTTCCCTTATGAGTGAATGTCCACTTTGAAATGACGAAGGTTACATCTCTAAAGTCATTTCCTACCTCTTCGAACTCTCCTCTTCAATCTCCTCTGCTCACCTACAGCCTTCTTTTGTGTTCTTTTGTAATACCAAACCTCGGCGCAAAATACCAAAATGGATAAGCTCACGCCAAAGCCATACATCCACCATAACCAGTGGAAATGTTCCAAGTCCAATGGTTCATATCCAGCGGGTTTCACTATAGTTCTATTAATTATTTTCGCCGCCAACATGTCATCATAGATCTGACGGATCCACAAATCAGTGAGTCCTATACTTTGTGCCTGATAGATCATATTGTTGAGCGCTTCCTTATAAATGGAGTGTTCTTGCAAAGGTATTGACAGTAGAAGACTTTTCATTACATGAATGTTTTCGCTCACGTAGAACAGTGGTCGAGGTAAATACGACTGATGTTTTGACATTGCCTTCCATAGTGGATCGAATACTGTATAACCAAATCGTGTATCCAAAGAGGAACGTTGATGTTGCAGTAGCTCGAACGATGGTTCAATTATGAATTTGGTTTCTAAGATTTTAGCATATTTCGGATCGATATAAAAAGCCAGACTGCGATATAGTCTTTGACTTTCTTTAATTTTTATTTCGGAATTTATAAACTCCTCGAACGTTGTTAAACGGGAGTATTTGCGCGGATTGCTGGTTAAATACGATTTAAGACCAGCTGCAATGAATGTGCTCATGAAAATGCCACTGAGCAAGAGAAAAATGTAAATAAAACGTTTTGTGAATTTCGCCTTAAGATGATCGACCGAGCACGAGGGCTGACCAATTATACTACGGAGCACAACATTGCTGAATATCCAAATGAAGAAACGTAAAGTGTTTGTTGGAGAACGTCGGCGCCAAAGCAAACCTTCCAATGTTTGAACGAATGAGAAGATGAGGAGTAGTAACAGGAGAAATAGTCCCAACACAGAATTGAGCAGAAATAAAAGTACTTCGCTATCAGGTACCAGGGGAGGTAAAGGCAGCATAATAATCTAATCAGTTGACACCAAAGGTGTCGAAGTAACAACACCAGCTGACTTTAAGCTTGAACTTCCGATTCCGGTCACTATGTCGGCAGTATCATTCTTTAATAACGCTAACACATTTGGTACTGGCGTCAAATTATCAATCACCGAATAGGTTAGTGTGCCATTGTTTCGCTTAGCGAATTCACGCAAAAGTTTTGCCACAAACCCAGTGACCTGAATATGACCAAACCGGTCACGCCAAACAATAATCCATGGTTCAATATTCTCGGGAAGAAAACGTATGGCGACACCCTTCAAGTCTCTGATGCGATCGGGAAAGCAATCCTCCTTTAATGTTTTACGTTGGACATGGAACTGAGGAAAGTAGCTGAAAGTATAGAAGTGTCCGTCGTCCACGTAGTTTCTGTAAATACTGATTACGTTCAATAAACGCATTTGGGCACAGTATTCGAAAAGTAGTTGTTGCTGTTTTTGTAGTTCTTCACGGTTTTGTATGAATTTAGTCTTGTACTCGGTATTCCAGATGAAGAGAATGCGGATATTGCGTTTGTTTTTGAGACAAGCGACCATCGCCTCTGACGAATCTGACACAAATCTATTCGGTAAACAACGAATCAATAGAATTTCGTCATTGGAGTCGCTGGGCGAGTGCGAGCAAGAGCTGTTTGCTTGCAGTAGCCTAACAGTGCCATAAGCGCTGAGAATTCGAATGGAATCGTCACAAAGACAACTCTGACTTGAGTCGTAGGCGTCGATAATGAGAAATGAGTAGATTTCTCGCTCTGACTTAATTTTGTTTATAATTTCGCTGATGTTGATGCTCAAAGTATTTGCGGGACTCCAGTTGATTGATAAGTGAGCCATCAACAGTGGAGAGTTGAGAAACAGCATTGCACTGTAAATAAGCAACATTTTGCTGCGGGCTCGTACCTGCACTGTTTAAAAATCCTTAAGCGACTGTTTTGAAAAGAAGGCTGTATTTGCTTTTGAGATTCATAAAAAAATTGGGAACATTAATTTCTCGTATGTCAGTAAGCGGAAGTACTTGTGCCTACATAAAATTACCGTAGTGATAGATTTTATCAGGCTGAAAATGATCGTAATTGAAGTGTCCTCAAATATGTTACGAAAGGAAATATTTTCAATCAACCAAAAATTTTATTGGCTTGAGTATTTATTTGGGTGTTGATGAATGGCTTGAAGCACTCACTGATTGATGAGTGTTATGAAGGGCAAATTAGAAGTTCATTAAGCGTTCATGTGGATTGGAGCGGAGGTAAAACCGTATACAAAGGGCTTGTTTAAGAGCGAAGAGTTATTTACATCAGTTCGCTTTCTTGTTTAAGGGGGCAGATCCCTACCTGTAAATGGCCATATTTTCCCTGATTTTCATTAAAATTGTTTAAAATGAAGAATTCAATATATTTTCTTCAAAATTGGCATACGGTTTATTTATACATTAAAATAATATAAACCTTTTGACGTGATAACGTCTTATAATTCGATTTAACAGGCTGCACGCACGAAAAAATGTGTCGTTACCTTGCTCATATGTAGTTACCTTGCTCATTAGTGTTACCTTGCTCATATTAGTGTTACCTTGCTCATTAGTGTTACCTTGCTCTTTAGTGTTACCTTGCTCATTAGTGTTACCTTGCTCATTAGTGTTACCTTGCTCTTTAGTGTTACCTTGCTCATTAGTGTTACCTTGCTCATAGCCGTTACCTTGAATGAACTGCAAGCGAAAGGGCGGAACGAACGACAAAGCAAACAAAGCAAACGAACGGCAACGTTCGACATCTTGCTCTCTCCTACTTAAGTGAGCGTATATATGTATGTATGTATATGCGCAAATGTACATATATAAATTCACATTTGTATTTGCATATGCCTTCTTATTGATTATTATTAATTTGATTCACTTGAAGAATTTAAAATAAAACCAAGTTTGTTAATAATACCTGTTGTTTTAATGTTATAATTATTTATTTTTTTATTATATATGAAGGAAAAAATGAATGGTAATATTTACCATATACCTTATAAGATATGTTGTCTATACTAATATTATAAAGAGGAAAACTTTGTTTGTTTGTAATGAATAGGCTCAAAACTACTGGACCGATTTTAAAAATTCTTTCACCATTCGAATGCTACATCATCCACGAGTAACATGGATTATATTTTATTTTGAAAATAGGGCTCGAGATATAGGTCAAAACGTGGACCCGGGTAACCTTCGGATGTGTATGTACAATATGGGTATCAAATGGAAGCTGTTGGTGAACGCTTTAGTACAGAGTATTTTTCATGCCGCTCCGTGACTGGGGTCTCGAGATATAGGTCAAAACGTGGACCCGGGTAACCTTTGGTTGTGTATGTACAATATGGGTATCAAATGAAAGCTGTTGATAAGTGCTTTAATACGGGGTAGTTTTCATACCTATTGATGACTTCTTCTTCTTCTTAATTGGCGCTATAACCGCTTACGCGATTTTGGCCGAGTTTAACAAAGCGCGCCAGTTGTTTCTTTCTCGTGCTAACCGGCGCCAGTTGGACACACCAAGTGAAGCCAAGTCCTTCTCCACCCGATCTTTCCAACGCAGAGGAGGCCGCCCTCTTCCTCTGCTACCACCAGCTGGTACCGCATCGAATACTTTCAAAGCCGGAGCGTTTGTATCCATTCGGACGACATGACCCAGCCAACGTAGCCGCTGAATCTTTATTCGCTGCGCTATGTCTATGTCGCCGTAAAGCTCATACAGCTCATCGTTCCATCGCCTGCGATATTCGCCGTTCCCAACGTGCAAAGGTCCAAAAATCTTGCGCAGAATCTTTCTCTTAAACACTCCAAGCGTCGCTTTATCGGATGTTGTCATCGTCCACGCTTCTGCGCCATACGTTAGGACGCGCGTGATGAGAGTCTTGTAGAGTGTTAGTTTTGTTCGTCGAGAGAGGACTTTACTACTCAATTGCCTACTTAGTCCAAAGTAGCACTTGTTGGCAAGAGAGATTCTACGTTGGATTTCAAGGCTGACATTGTTATCGGTGTTAATGCTGGTTCCTAAATAGACGAAGTCTTTTATAACCTCAAAATTATAACTGTCAACAGTGACGTGGGTGCCGATACGCGAGTGCGCCGACTGTTTGTTTGAAGACAGGAGGTACTTCGTTTTGTCCTCGTTCACCACCAGACCCATTCGCTTTGCCTCTTTATCCAGTTTGGAGAAGACAGAACTAACAGCGCGGTTGTTAAGGCCGATGATGTCAATATCATCGGCATACGCCAGCAATTGTACGCTCTTATAAAAAATTGTGCCTGAGCGATTAAGTTCTGCGGCTCGTACGATGCTCTCCAACATCAGGTTAAAGAAGTCACACGACAGCGAGTCACCCTGTCTGAAACCTCGTTTGGTATCAAATGGCTCGGAGAGGTCCTTTCCAATTCTGACGGCGCTGTTGGTGTTGAGCAACGTCATCTTACATAGCCGTATTAGTTTTGCGGGGATACCAAATTCAGACATAGCGGCATACAGGTAACTCCTTTCCGTACTGTCGAATGCAGCTGTGAAGTCGACGAAAAGATGGTGTGTGTCGATTCTCCTTTCATGGGTCTTTTCCAAGATTTGGCGTATTGAGAATATTTGGTCGATGGTAGACTTTCCAGGCCACACTGATAAGGTCCAATCAGTTGGTTGACGGTGGGCTTCAGCCTTTCACATAATACGCTCGCTAGAACCTTATAGGCGATATTTAGAAGACTAATCCCGCGGTAATTGGCACAAATTGCAGGATCGCCCTTCTTATGGATTGGGCAGAGCACACTTAAATTCCAATCGGCAGGCATGCTTTCATCCGACCATATTTTGCATAGGAGCTGATGCATGCACCTTACCAGCTCCTCGCCGCCATGTTTGAATAGCTCAGCCGGCAGTCCGTCGGCGCCCGCGGCTTTGTTGTTCTTTAGCCGCGTTATCGCTATTCTCACCTCGTCATGATCGGGTAGCGGAACGACAATTCCGTCGTCAACGATTGGGGTATCGGGATCTTCACATTCTCTGTGACATGCGCAGCTGTCACTGTTTAATAGGTTCGAGAAGTGTTCCCTCCATAATTTAAGATTGCTCTGTACGTCGGTCACCAGTTCGCCGTCTTTGTTCTTACAGGAAAACGCCCCGGTCTTAAAACCTTCTGTAAGCCGCCGAACTTTCTGGTAGAATTTTCGGGCGTTGTTCCTATTGGCCAGCATCTCAAGCTCTTCGCACTCACGTATTTCGGCCTCTCGTTTCTTCTGTCGGATAATACGTCTCTCTTCCTTTTTCAGCTCTCTGTAGCGATCCCACATGGCTCGCGTTGCGCCCGATCGCAGCGTGGCTCTATAGGCGGCATCCTTTCTTTCTGCGGCAGCATGACATTCCTCGTCGTACCAATTGTTTTTTCGGGCTCGCCGGAATCCGATTTCTTCTTCGGCGGCGGTACGTAGAGAACGAGAAATGTTGCTCCATTGTTCGTGGATGCCGGTTTGTTGGGCAGTACTCTCTGAGAGCAGGAGTGAGAGTCGAGTGGCGAATCTTCTGGCTGTCTGTTGTGATTGCAGCTTTTCGAGGTCGAACATTCTTTGCGTAGGTAGATGTACGTTTTTTGCTGCACAGAGGCGCGTGCGCAGTTTGGCTGCAACAAGGTAGTGATCCGAGTCAATGTTGGGTCCTCGGATCGTACGTACATCTAATACACTAGAAGCGTGTCTTCCATCTATCACAACATGATCGACCTGGTTTCGCGTTTTTCGATCAGGGGACAGCCAGGTAGCTTGGTGTATCTTTTTATGCTGGAATCTGGTGCTGCAGACTACCATGTTTCGGGCCCCGGCGAAGTCGATCAGCCTCTGTCCGTTACCGGATGTTTCGTTGTGTAGGCTGAATTTTCCGACTGTGGGACCAAATTGATGACTAGGGTCTCGAAATATATGCCAAAACGTGGACCCGCCGTGTCTTTGAACCTAATTAAACCAAACTTACACACATTGTTAAGTAGATATTGAAGATGATTTCCGTATAGTTTGAATACCTATTGGTAGATAGGGTCTCAAGATATAGGTCAAAACGTGGACCCGGGTAACCTTCGGACGTGTATGTACAATATGGGTATCAAATGAAAGCTGTTGGTGAATGCTTTAGTACAGAGTATTTTTGATGCCGCTCCGTGACTGGGGTCTCGAGGTATAGGTCAAAACGTGGACCCGGCTAACCTTTGGTTGTGTATGTACAATATGGGTATCAAATGAAAGCTGTTGATAAGTGCTTTAATACGGGGTAATTTGTTATGTTATGTAATGTAATGTTATGTTATGTTATGTTATGTTATGTTATGTTATGTTATGTTATGTTATGTTATGTTATGTTATGTTATGTTATGTTATGTTATGTTATGTTATGTTATGTTATGTTATGTTATGTTATGTTATGTTATGTTATGTTATGTTATGTTATGTTATGTTATGTTATGTTATGTTATGTTATGTTATGTTATGTTATGTTATGTTATGTTATGTTATGTTATGTTATGTTATGTTATGTTATGTTATGTTATGTTATGTTATGTTATGTTATGTTATGTTATGTTATGTTATGTTATGTTAAAGTATATTATGTTATGTTAATGTTAACTCATTCTCTATATCCATACAAAATATCTATCAAACAAATAAAATTAAAATTTTCTTTTGAAAATGCAACCATTCAATCAGTATTTTCTTATGACGTTATCACGTTAAACTATCGTCAGTAAACCGACTTTACAGACAACCTCTTTTTTTTTGTTAATTTTTTATTACTTTCGTGACATTTTTTTTTTAAAGATGACTCGCTAGGGGACTTCGGTCGGTATCTCGTCAATAACTTTAGTAATGTTGACTTTCAATACCTCAATCGAAACTGGTTAAATAAAAGTGCAAAGGTGTGATATCATATGACCTTGGTAGCCAATCCTCTGGTCTGTGATGTGAAATAAATTGCTCACCGAACGACGACGCAGTAAATCCATTGCTTCGCATATGGGTCGATGATTCCTCCACCCCATAGGCATCACGCACGCACCAAACGGTTATTTTTAATTGATGCTCTTTAGCCGCTTGAGGTTGCTCTTCAGCCCAAATACGGCAAGTCTGCTTATTGACGTATTCATTTAACGGATACCAGCCATTTACGGATGTTCGGCGAGTTATTCAGGGGCCTAAGGTTGGAAATTATGACGCTTTGTAAAAACGCCGACTTCAAATGTTGGACTAGCTGTATTTGTTATGCTTTCAAACCGAAACCTTTGCGTAAAATCACCCAAGTAAAGCCATAAGATAGCCCAAATTGTTGAGATCAGCGCCGAATTGATTCTTCCGGGTCTTCGGCAAAGATCTTATTTGCGGCCTCAATATTTTCTTCACTTCGGGCTGTACGTGGACTAATCGGTCAAGAATCATCCAAAAATAAGTTAGCCTGAGCTCGCGATAAACGCTTTTCACAGAGCGTCGATTTTCGTAATACAATTTTACGACTTGTAAACGTCGTTGAGACATAAGTCTTTTCATGATGAAGTGTCAATGAATACTGAAAAAAATTATGTATTTAGTTTGACACTAGTCACGCGTAATCTGTCAAAAAACCCCCTATTAGAAGAAGTACCTCCAATCTGATCGATCTTTATATCATTTCAATTCTATTGAAGGAAAAATGGGGCGATGTGATAAATTTTTACTCATAAAACATATTTGTAATTAGTCTTTGACTTATTAAGATTTTAGTTTGATAATCTTCTGCAGTTGAGTCAAAATTTAGTAGAGGGAAACCCCATACGCTTTCTGCGTATTCCCATTAGGCAGTGGCCGGTGATAGTAACAACTGCGGTACAAATGGAAGGTAGACTGTCCCTGTTGATTGGCCATTGGGATCTATGTTTGTTCTTTCTTCATTCATTGTAGGCCAAACCTGTATAGAAACTTCTCATGTGGACTCCCCGGTACATCTTGTGTTGTACCGTGAGATGTGGACTAACCTGATCTTGAGCTTGCTTGAAGATAAAAATCTGCTCGCGTACTGGGCAGATTTGACTGATATAAGATTAGTGTCCCTCCTTACCAACTCGTCTGTTTTGCAAGTTCCAGGGGCGTCTGTATGGCCAGGAACGCAGACAGTGACAGCTTTGCCAGCTCATTCAGAATGGTTCTACATTCAGTTGGGACTTTGGAGAAAGTAAAGGATTTTCCAATAACAGGTGTTATTTTTAATAGCGCGCTATTTCGGTTGATGCCCCCTTTGTAGCTGTCATTTTTTGATATTTGACAAGTAGAAACTACGTCATTAATAAAAATGGAACGATGCACGCTTAAACAACGCATTGAAATTATTAAAATTCACTATAAAAATGGTGAAAATTTGGCAGAGACGATAATTTTTGGGTCATCGGGAAGCACCTTGTCGGACCGCAATACAGAAATTGGTGAACAAATTCGAGCTGTTGGGACAAGCTAGTGATGTGAAGAATAAAACCCGTGTACGTCGCTCAAGAACAGCGGAAAATATTGCTGCTGTAGCCGAAAGTGTTGAAGAAACCCCGGGTTTGTCTATTCGTCGTCGTCCTTTGGAATTAGGCAATCCACAAACGTCATATCACCGTCCGTATTTTTCATAAAGATTTGGGTCTTAAGTCCAGTTAACACAAGAACTCAAGCCCGCCGATCATCAACAACGTCATGTCTTTGCTGATTAGGTCGTTGAAATGCATGAAAATGATCCGGAATTCCATCGAAATATCATCTTGAGTGATGAGGCCCATTTCCACCTCGGTGGCTTCGTCAACAAGCAAAATTGTCGGATCTGGTGCTCAGAAAATCCAAGAGTTATTGTTGAAAAGCCTCTCTATCCTCAACATGTGAATGTTTGGTGCGGTGCGGTTGGTCCGGCGGAGTCATTGGACCTTACTGAAGCTGGAGCAACAGTTAGCGTGAATGGATTGCGCTATCGAGAGATGATTAATGATTTTTTATGGCCGGAATTGGATGGTGTTGATCTGGACCACGTTTATTTTCAACAAGACGGTGCTACGTGCCTCTCAAGCAACGAAACCATTGATCTTTTACCAAAGTAACACCTCTTATTGGAAGACCCTTTATTATTGCGCCGAAGAGATTTTATAGCTGCTTGACAATCAGGCAGTGAGCGGATCCTGACCCACAACGTGGCCACCTTTATAGCTTCTAGTTTGCATTTCTAGCATTTCTAGAGTTCAATGATAGTTAACTCGGTTTTAAAGTTTACGAATCAGCACTGAATTCAGTTGCTGAATTGAATGTAGTTCCTATATTTGAAGTGCGTGACATGCTTTCTGATACAAATTTACCCACAGAGTTTTGTTTGCTCTTCTTAGGTGCATACAAATATTCACCTGTTTTACGCTCGCATGACTAAAAAATTACGTCAATATAATTTTATTGCCGTAACCCAATAAATTTCCAAATAAAATTGCTTCTCTAGTACAACACGCGCTGCTCGTGCCGTTTGCAGTCTCCTTCATTGAAGACTAGAATCAGTTAGTTTGAGAAATTGCTACAAAATGTGCGTTTCAACATTATTCGGAATTCTTCAAATCGGCTTCTATGTGATTTTTGTGCGCACCAGTGCATCAATGAGCATTCATCAGCTTATCACACAAGCAAATACAACTCAATCCAATAACCTGGAAATGCTGCTCACATCCATTCAAAATGAGCAAAACTTTAGCACAAGGGTGTTGTGGCGCCGTGAATCAACGGATTGCTTTGCTGAGCTCTCCAACTGGAGCCCCGCAAAACTCATCTTCAATGGCAGCTACTCGATCTACTTAAATGCGCACTACAGTCGCGAACTTTTCACGCTTGTGTGTCTTGACGATTTTGTCGACCTTTGCATGCTTGAAAAGATGAGCGACAGCTTGCGTCATATGCGAGAAACGAGGGTTTTGTTCCTGCTAAAAAATTTCACTACTTTGCAGCAAGAGGATATGCGGAAACTTTTCAGCTACTGCGATCAGCAACAAATGTTGAATGTTTTGGCTATACGTAAGGATTTCGCAACAACCGGACTTTTCTACACATTCACCCGCTTTCCTAACTTCACCATGGACGAAGCTCAGTGGCCGAGTGTGTACTACCCAGATCGTCTCAATAATCTGCATGGTTATGAGCTGCGCACCATGGCTTCGCAATCGGAACCGGGCTCTATTGTCTACACTGACCATCAAGGCCGAAAGCGTAGTTCCGGTTACGTCTATCATCTCATTGCGACCTATGCTGCGCAGCTTAATGCCAGTCTCACTTATAAGATGCGTTTGAATGCGGGCGCCAGCATTGAAACCTCGATCTTAGCAAATCTCACCGGTGCTTACGAGTTGGATTTACCGATTTGTTTGCAAATTCCCGTAGAAAATATGTCGCTGCATGGGCTCTCACACATAGTGGAGATCAGCAATTGGATGCCTATGATGCCACGCAGCGGCTACATCGAACGCTGTGAAATCTACAAACACATCTTGAGTAGAAATACTTTCATAATAGATGTTGTAATTTTTATTATTTTCTCACTACTCTACAATTGGATTATCAATGAAGCTCATAGTGTGCGCAGGCCCAGCAAGTTTCCTTACAAGGAGGTGTTCTTCAACGATAAAATATTTCGTGGCGTCATTGGACTCTCCTTTCAATTGCGTAAAGAACGCAACTACAAATTTTATCTGCTCTATTTTCTAATCTTTCTGCAGGGTATCATTTGGAGTACCGTTTATAGCGCGCAACTCAATGGTTTCTTTAGTCGTCCGCCATCCGGTGAACAGATCAACACTTATGACGATCTCAAGATGCGTGGCATACAAATTGCTATACCTCTGGAGGAATTTGAGTTGCTGGAAAAGTTCATGTCCAAATCCTTCATGCGTACTTACAGAGACATTTTTCTCATCATTCCCGAGTTGCGTGATTTCTATACGCTACGTAAGAGTCTTAACACACAATTCGCCTACTCGACTCATTCAGAAATCTGGGCAATGGTTGCACGCCAGCAACTTCACTTCTCACAACGCCTATTTCGTGTCTCAGAGGAGGTGCAGTTTCATCGGCAGACTTTATTGGCGGTACCCTTGGCCGAAAATAGCGTTTATCGCGCATCATTCAATGCCTATTTGTTGGATATGCAGGCGTATGGTTTCTGGAATCATTGGACAGCCATGAGCCTATTCGAAATGGTCGAGGCGGGAAAGCTCAGCCTGGAAGATTTTCTAGAACCACTCGGTTATAAGGCGCTACAATTGCGCGATCTGTATTACATTTGGTGGATCTATATTTTAGGTATTGCCACTAGTTGCTTTTGCATTCTGGTGGAAGTTTTGCATCAGAGGCTCAAGCGTGACGGTCAACAATACTTGGCACAGCTTTGGAATCAAATTGCAGCACGTTTGAATTGGAGAAATAAATTTAGTAATTTCAAAAAGTGAAATTTTCCTATATTTGTAAAATTATTTGTTATAAAAATAAAATTACTAATCGATGTTGAAAGAAGACCTCACTTAAATTATGAACTTTCAAAACTAGTCGCTTCAGAGCAGAGCGATTCAAGTGATCCAAGTATTTTAAACATTACCGTAAATTTTTCTGAGAATTCGGTTTATTTGTAGGCCTGAGTGTAATAAAAAGAAAAAATAAAATTAAAAAGTAAACTGGAAATTAAAATAAATAAAATAAAAAATAACATAAAATAAAAATTTATAATTTTGAGATTTTATCTTCAAAAAGAATAGAAAAGAAACCAGTTTAATTTCACGCTTACGTCTTTTGTAATGACTAAATGTTCAAATGACTATGAGTGAATATGGGAACTTACTAATTGCTCTATATACATACATACACACATTATTGTAATGCCATTTTTTATACATAATACAAGGAAAACTGTTGAGGACCTCCGAATAGTACTCATTTGTATGCTCTGCAGAAATATTTTCGAAATTAAACCTTTGCTTTCTTGTATTGTAATATTTGATTGAACTTATTAGTTTACTTAAACTTTTTTAATAGGTGCTTAATTTTTTGAACAGGTGGCAACCCTCTCAAAAATACTTTCGAACTTAATGCTTTGTTTACCTGTATCGTAATATTTGAGTGAACTTATTAATTTGCAATAATTGAACTTTTTAACAAGTACTTAAATTTTCAAACAAGTGGCAACCCTTTACAAAAATATTTTCGAAATTAAACCTTATTTCATTAGACACCTGTTTGGTAATATTTGACTGAACTTATTAATTCACTTAAACTTTTTTACAAGTACTTAATTTTTCAAACAAGTGGCAACCCTCTACAAAAATACTTTCGAACTAAAAACCTTTTTCCTAGACACCTGGGTTGTACTATTCGATTGAAACTATTACTTTAATGAAACTTTTTTAACAGGTACAAGCAAGTGGCAACCCTTTACAAAAATATTTTCGAACTAAAACCTTATTTCATTAGACACCTCTTTGGTAATATTTAACTGAACTTATTAAGGGGTCAGTCTACTTTGGAGACTCGAAAAAAAGGCTATATTCGTGATTTTTTTTTTGAGAAAACTATAAATGATAGTAATATAAAATTTGTTTGATTTATTAAATAAAGTCTTAAAATTCAGAAATAAATTTTTTTTTATTCAATTTTATAGTATTTTTAGTAAAAAAATAGCAGTGAAGCGTAACGTCTCAAACATGGGTTGGTGAGGCAGCTCCATCAGAACTCAAGAACGGCTTGTCTGAAACAAAAAAATCAAAATGTTTCAGATTCAGTAAGATACTGGCTACAAAATGACCCTCGGATATTAGGTTTTAATGAAGACAAAAAAAATGGCTGATAAAAATGGAAAATTTTTGATAGAACGGTTTTTTTTTTCGCATATTTAAAAAAAATATATAGTAAAAATTTAAAATTTCAAAACCCCCGAGCGTCAATTTGGTGCAAATTATGTCTAGAATGGGTGATCCAAATTTTATGAAAATCGGTTGATTAGTTTTTGAGATACAGTGGAGCTAGATTTTGAAAACGTTGTTTTCAGAAAAACGCGTTTAAAGTTTTTAAAAGTGAAAAAGTATGGAAAAATTTTACCTAAACTTAGTCTGCGATGCCTGCACCGTAAAGGAGGCCTTCTTCTTGCTCAAAATCATCAATTTCTTCAAGTCTTGCTTGCTTTCTTTTTGTTCTGGCCTCTTTTGAACAATCAGAACTGCGCCGGTTCGCAACTTTAATACGCGCGTCATCGCGATTTTCTGCGAAAATAATGGCGGTCGGACCGATTTTGACGCCCATCGTCTCCATTATTTTTAAAATGGGACGAAATCCTTCATTAAAAATACACGCCGAAACTTTGCAGGCAATTTCAACTATTTTTTTGCCATTGAACTTGTGTTTCGGCGCTATGTTCCACACACAGTTGTTGTAGCACTCGTTGCTATTTTGAGTATGGCCACCTAAACATCGTTCCAGCAGATCGGTTTTCGTAAGATCCTCGTAAATCGGCTTGAGCACTTCTTGGACTTCTGAAGAAAGAGCAGGAGGATGTCTGTATACTGTTTTGAGTGCCTTCGCCTTGAGATACTTGCACCACTCGATCGAGCACTTTTGATGTTGCGGCTTGGTATCAGTAGAAATTTTATGGAAGTACCCAGCCCATATCTCACTTCGCATACCTTCAACACTATTCAAATTTCTTCTGACAGCTAAGCCGTAATTTTCTGACATCTCTTTCATCAATTTAATCGTCAAAGATTGCGTTTTCACTTCTGGCACTTTTTTTACGATAATTGTCTTTTTTTTCGTAATTACAGTTTTCTTCGGTGCGATTTTTTTTTCTTTTGCTTGCTTTAAGGCCTTTTTTTTTCTGTATCAAAGATTTTCTCGCTTCATTCGCACGTTTAAAAATACGCTTAGCTACGTGTAAAACACATTCTAATTTTTTCACTACGAATTCTTCACCATAGGGAGCACAATCCAACAGCATTTTGAAGGTTTTGCTATCACCGTCGCCTATGTAGAAACCATATCGCACAGCAAATTTTTCTATGGACCTTAAAAACATTTCCACTATGCCATCCACCTCCATCTTCCCTGAACTACCGATGTGATTTGCTGTGCAATTAATTTTATGCTTCACAGACCAGGCTTGGAAATCTAATGTATTTTCTTTACCTTTCCATTGTTCACACCCTTTACAGTAAATTGATCGTATTTCAACATCGGCGACTTTTCCAGTGAATTTGAGAATGAGGGAAATTATACCAATTAGAGAAGAAAAACCTCTTTTCTCCCATGATCCATCACCAGAAACTGTTAAAACGTCCTCAGGCAGCCCTTTCTCCTTTTGTATTTCTTTCTCTTCGTTGATAGCTTTGCGCGTCACTAAATCGAAAATGTCGTTAACTGCAATGACAGTGCTGTCAACGATTTCATAGTAAACCTTCTTGTTCAAACCTTTGCCTATGTCCATCAGTCCACAAAACATATTGATTCCAGCTAGACCAATGCCCATTAAGCGCATCACAAATACGAGACGACGATTCACTTCATGACCAGTATTGATCATCGGGCACGAATCGATGTATTTTTCGCCACACGCACAACTCACACACAACTTAAAACCTAAGCCACGTTCTCCATATTTAGAAAAAGAAATTCCTCCGTTGCAAACTTTGCACTGTATATAATTCGTTAACGTTGAAAACACAAGAAAACTTAAAATGCAGTAACTGCTAGCTGGATCTGTGTGCACATCGAACCTCTGGTCCGTCGCATTTTTCAATTTTTCTGCTGATTTACTGGTTACTTTGGTAGTTTCAACTTTATCCGAGTGTTGATTACCAGTAAACTTTCGCTTTTTGCTTCGACCTGGATGAGCTGTTGTCTTTTTACCCATGATTCACACCGATGCTACTCGTACGCAGTTAAAACGAATACTAATGCTCAAATGACGATACAGTTTTTTTAGCGTTAGTTTTTACTCTAAAGTCTTACCTAAAACTATACTTCTATTTCAAGAAAGACTAAATACACTCAAAAATATAAGGAGCTTATGCAATTTGTGATGCGAAGCAGTTGTTTCACGAACAAAAACAACAGACGAGATTAAAAGGCTGAAGGTTCATCGATGCACGCTATACGCGCAGGTAGACGAAATAAGGTACTGATGTTCAGGTAAAAAAAAAATAGTTAGAGTGCTCGGATTTTCTTAAAATTTTTACACAATATTTCTGGATATATATACTTTCAAATTATGCAAAAAAAAAAAAATGAAAAATTTTAAAGTGACAAAGTAGACTAACCCCTTAATTCACGTTTTTACAAGTATTAAATTTTTCAAGCAAGTGGCAACCCTCTACAAGAATATTTTCGAACTTAAAACTTTTTTTCTAGACACCTGCGTTGTAATATTCGATTGAAACTATTACTTTAATTCAACGTTTTTAACAGGTACAAGCAAGTGGCAACTCTCTACAAAAATATTTTTGAAATTAAACCTTATTTCATTAGAAATTTGTTTGGTAATATTTTACTGAACTTATTAATTTTCGTTTTTTACAAGTACTTAATTTTTCAAGCAAGTGGCAACCCTCTACAAAAATATTTTCGAACTAAAAACTTTTTTTCCTAGACACCTGCGTTGTAATGTTCGATTGAAACTATTACTTTAATTAAACTTTTTTAAGAGGTACCATACAAGCAAGTGGCAACCCTCTACAAAAATATTTTTGAAATTAAGCTGTATTTCATAAGACACCTGCTTGGTAATATTTGACTGAACTTATTAATTCACGTTTTTACAAGTATTAAATTTTTCAAGCAAGTGGCAACCCTCTACAATAATATTTTCGAACTAAAAACTTTTTTTCTAGACACCTGCGATGTAATGTTCGATTGAAACTATTACTTTAATTCAACTTTTTGACAGGCAAGCAATTTTCAAACAAGTGGCAACCCTCTATAAAACTATTTTCGAAATTAAACATTTGTTCATCAGACACCTACATTGTAATATTTGATGGAACTTATTAATTGAATTAAAACTTTCAACAGGTGTCAACCTTTTCAAAAATATATTTTAAGTAACGATTTTTCAAACCTCATTCCTTGTTTTAAACCTCCCATACTGTTTATTCAGTTTATTTTATTACTTTTTATTGAATTTAATTTTCAAAAAAGTGGCAACCCTCTACAAAAACATTTTCGAAATTAAACCATTTTTCGTTAGACATCTGCTTTGCAATATTTGATTGAATTTATCAATTTAATTCAATTTTTTTAACAGGTGGGGACTGTCTTAAAAGTGGCATACTTTTAATCCTGACAAACCCAGTAAGTATTACTGGTATAAACCTTCACACTTATAATTTTAATAGGATTTTCCTTGTATCCTTGTTTTTAATTTTTTCTCAAATACGTGTCTTGGAAAATACATAACGCAAAAATTATGACAAATTTGTTGACTGCCACTTTTAGGTGCAAAAGGTATTTTTTATGTTAACAACTATAATTATTTTGCAAAACGAAAACAATGCAAAAATTGAAAAAAAAAACATTTTTTTTGAAGAACCTCAAAGCTGCTTCGTTAAGTAAAGTAAACTATTTTAGAGCATAAATCTTAAAAGTAAAAATTACCGAATCAATTGGCTGCCATTCAGAATTTCATTTCTTTCTTGTCGCCTATGCAAATATGAAGCAAATTGGGTAGTATTTTTTTAGATACATGAAAAACACACACCAAAGATATGACATTTATGCAACTAACAAAGAAACTACTTTAAAATTTCTCATAAGTATTAAGGTCACAATAAAATTTTAGAAAATAAGAAGCAAGCCGATTAAATAAAGTTCTACTTCGTCCGAACTCTTCTAAGTAAGTAAGTGATTGTGGCTAAATCGTTGAATTGAATAAAAGGCGTAGTTTGCCTAAAATGGAAATATTATATTACATTTTTGTATTCTCATTTATTATTATTTGTATAAGTATTTACATAATAGAAAATTAGAAATACTCGTAATATTTACCTTGTCTCTCAAATGAATTTCAAGGGCCAACTCCCTCACTTACACAAATCAAATTGCAACTCAATTTTCCCTCATCCTCATTTCTCATGCTTCCTCCTCTTTCTCAATTCGAATACACAAATTTCCATAATAAAAACAACACTGCTCATGCCCAGTCCGCAGAGAAGTAAGCACCACGGCAACTTCATATCTTCCACACGAATATCGTGAAAGTGCTCGATGCTACTATTGTCCTTGAGCGATAATTTTCCAGTTGCCAACATATCCATGAAAGTCATTGTGCGCCATTGTTCCAAAAGACCTGTTTCGATTACTCGAAGTACCATCTTGTTCAAAGGCTCCATTAGGTTTGAATTCTCAGCCATGGGTATGCTCACCAATATACGGTCAGAAATCTTTAAAGTTGGAGCCAAACAGAATACTTTTCTTTCGAATGTTTGTTGTTGTAACTCGAAAATGGGCCAAATTGATTCCGGCATACTATAGCCAAATGTTGTGTCGTACTCACCACGATGACGCTTAAATGTTTTGGTATCTTCTAGTTGTAATATATCCTTGAATGTTTTATTGAAAGCAGGTCCCATAGTTTGTTGGACAACTTCGATTTCATTGCGGTCAAACATGACTTTGAAATTAGCGCGTCGCATATCATCAAATGTAAGAATGCTCGGCTTCAGTGGAGGGCTCATGAGCAACGATTGGAAGTAAGCTGGATACAGGTTGTTAACGAAGAGGCCGAGTATAAATAGAAAAGTGTAAAGTATTTTCATTGAAAGAATTGGACGTTTCCGTATGAGTAGAGATAGACCAAAAACGCCGCGAAAGATATTTTCATTAACTAATACATTGACCAAATTGAAGTCATTTGACTTTTTGTAGAATTTATGATTTATAAAATTGTCCAGAATTGAGAAGAGGAAACCCAAAACCGCTAAAATTGTGATGACATGTGTCGTGACGACCATCAAGTATATTTTCGAATACTCAAGCGGTTGCGGACATGGCAATACAATAAACCATTCAATCGACTCCAAGGTATACGACATATACGGATAGGTGGTCTGCACATCAAAAGATGATGCGCTTAAAGTGATTGCCAAGTCCAAAATACCTTCCAGGACATAATCACTTAGAACGCTCAAATGTAGACCGTCACCTGGTGTGACCGGATGTAAGTATTGGAATGTGACATTGTACTTTTCCGCAAAGGCGATCATCAAACGGCCAATGTAGCCACTCAAATGTTGTTGACCTGAGGCGTCTTCATAAATCATGGTACGTGGCTCAGTTTGTCCCGGCAGAGTAATGAAAGTTTTTCCTTGCAGATTAGTGTAATGACAAGGAAAGTAGCTCTGCGTTTGGTTCAAAAGCTCGGGCATCCAACGTCCACTGGGAAATGGGTAATACCGATAGATCAGTGATTCTGTGTAGAAATCATTGAAAATCGCAATCACATTCGACATAAGCTGAACTTCCAAGTAGTTCCGTAAGGTAGTTAAAAGCGCGGGCGAGGGTTTTGCGACTGCGATGCGTAAAATAATGCGAGTCTGACGTCTGTGTTGTAAGTTGGCGGTCATAATGCTGAGTAGCTTGAGATTGAGCTGTTCTTGCAAGCAGATTACTGTCAGAATATTACTGTTGAAATGGTCCTTTAGCTTGTCTTGCGATGCCTGATAGCCGGAGACGAGTATCAACGGTATTTTCAAGTGCTTCCACAGTTCGTCAATAGGTAGACAACTTTTGTTGGCTGTTTGTAATAGAAAAAGTGTATCAAAGGGATCCTCTTCGTAAGCCCGACGTAGCGTATCGAGAAACGGATCATCCACTGCCATGTCTTGGATGCGTTGTAATTGCGCCGAGCCGGTGGTGTTGAGCAGAAAAAGCAGCACCAATAAGAGTAGATACGACATTTCTTGTAGCCGAGTATTTTAGTACTAATTAAGATTTCGGTTTTTGGGGTAATATTTATGTGCTTACAAGCTCTACCCAACCGTTGATTAGCGTGCGACTTAACATCTGTCAGTGACAGCTCCAGTTTAATTGACTTTAAATGAAGCTGTTCATTAATCAAGGAATAAAAAAACGCAGTTAATTACATTCTCATATTCTGCACAAATTCTTTGAAATCTATAATTGTATTTTCTGCTCGATTAACTAAAATTAATATAATAATAGTTTTGATAGACATCGCTCAACAAATTTTAGATTGTCAAATATTCACAAAGAACAGCAGAAAATACGCACACATTCATATGCATATGCAAACATTCGAAACTGTTCCACGCCATTTAGAAGCTTTTGATTTTTTTCATTGAGAACAAACCTTTGAAATCTTTCCAAGTTCTTCACCGATGCGATCCCTTCCAATGAGTTCCACCCGACAACGGCTCCATACAACCGATTTGGTTTTATTATGGTATCCTAGAGTCAAGAGTCACAATTTTAGGCGATTGACCCCATCTTTTTCCAATAGCGCCCTTGCATCCATACAAAGCGACTGTTGCCTTCCTTATCTTTTCCTCAATGTTGCTATTCCACGTTCGTCTTCTGTCAATGATTTGACACAAATATTTCACCTTGTCAGAAAGCATCAACGGAGCGCCCCTATTGAGGGGAGCAGATATCTGGATATTTTATATTTCCTGATAAAAATATGAGTTCCATCTTGAGAGGATTTACAGACAAGCCGCAGTCTGAGTTTAGATATACCTGCATCAAATCACACACTTCTTCTTCTTCTTAATTGGCGCTATAACCGGCGCCAATTGGACACACCAAATGAAGCCAAATCTTTATCCACCCGATCTTTCCAACGCAGAGGAGGCCTTCGTCTTCCTGTGCTACCACCAGCTGGTACCGCATCGAATACTTTCAAAGCCGTAGCGTTTGTATCCATTCGGACGACATGACCCAGCCAACGTAGCAGCTGGATCTTTATTCGCTGCGCTATGTCTATGTCGTCGTAAAGCTCATTCAGCTCATCGTTCCATCGCCTGCGATATTCATCGTTGCCTACGTGCAAAGGTCCAAAAATCTTGCGCAGAATCTTTCTCTTAAACACTCCAAGCGACGCTTTATCGGATGTTGTCATCGTCCACGCTTCTGCGCCATACGTTAGGACGCGCGTGATGAGAGTCTTGTAGAGTGTTAGTTTTGTTCGTCGAGAGGGGACTTTACTGCTCAGTTGCCTACTTAGTCCTTTACAACCCCGAAATTATAACTGTCAATAGTGACGTGGGTGCCGATACGCGAGTGCGCCGACTGTTTGTTTGAAGACAGGAGGTACTCCGTTTTGTCGTCGTTCACCACCAGACCCATTCGCTTTGCCTCTTTATCCAGTTTGGAGAAGGCAAAACTAACCACGCTTGTTAAGGTAAAAATCACACACTTCTCTCTAACAATTAGTGCCCCGTCACCCGCGTCAGCTATCAGCCTACAGCCTCTTCTCCGAAATCCTCTAGGAAGTCACTGACAATGACAACCCAGAGATCTGGTGAGAAAACACTGCCTTGCGTCTCTTATGTGCATGTCAACCAGTCTGTTAAGCGGTTTTAGCAAGAAAGATGAAATACTGATTGGCCTGAAATCATTAGCGAAGATGTGTGAGCTCCTGCCTTCCTTGGGTATGAAGACATGTGGCGGTTTTGCGCTCCACAATTTTCGTATATAGACCCTGGCTACGCAGCTCGCATAAATAGGGGTTAACCAGCGGCATGATTCTGCAGTTAGGCAGGTATGGGGCCACCAGAACCAGGCAATTTGCAGGGCTTGAAGGAGCCAATGGCCCCAGCCTTGCAGCGTTTAAGCAGCAAACAGCCATGGATGCAAAAAAGGATTGGTGCGCTTCCCAAGCTGATGTTACAAGCTGCTGAATTCATCAGAGAACTACTCCTCGCCTCTCATCGTTTTTCATTGCCCAACATCCTGATTCGTCTCTCAATTGGAGTGGGAAACTCACCAAAAGAAATTGTATGAACTTCGACGACTAATGAAAGCCGTCCACGCTTTCACAGAACCTTCTCCAAGAGCCCCTCTTAACCTTCCTAATTTCGGACTTGTAGGTTCCTAGTTCTATCTTATAAAACTCCCATCCTGAGGGAGACTTAACTCGTTTAGCCCTACTAAATAGGCGTTGGCACTAAACCCTAAGTTTGAAGAGCTCAGTTGTCCACCAGGGCGGTTTTTCCTTCTAAGGGAGCATTCTAAAAAGAGAGGAGCTTTCAAGGACGCAAGCTGCGATTGCGCCCACCGTGATCTAGATTTTCCTTGGTGCTTCGGAGAGAATTCTCCACATACGGAGTGGCTTATTACAAAATGTTAGCGCAGCCCGCGGGTCATCAGGATTGATACTAGTAAGATTCTGGTTATGACATACTGGATTGGAAGCGGCTCGAGCAGTGTAGCTCTGTAATATGAGAAAGCTGCTCAGCCCTATTCAAACCTGGTAGGGCGTAGTCTTTGGTGACTACGTAGGTTGAGTTGAGATGACTCCCCATAAGTTTCGGTATGAAATCTGGCTCTGAACACTGGACATAATGAACAAAACTAAATAAAACCACAAAAAAAAACAACACGAAATGATAAGCAATGTAAGCTAACTGAATACCGAAGCTGAAGAAGCCTTTACCCGGAGAGCCGTTACAAGAAGGTTGCCCTTACAGGAAGCAGTAACTCTTGCAGCGGGTCAATGCCGTACAAACAGAATGACAATTCATTCGAGTAATGAGCTCGATGACATAGTGGAGACACTAAGATCCCGTCTCGACATCGACGTTACCTAACAGCCACAGCAGAAAGCGACACCAAACTCGGATAAAGGCGCTCCGGCCCCTTTGGCAACGACCCCAAAGCCCGGCACGCTATTCGAAGTGGTAGAGCGTCTAGGAAAGGCAATCGACGGGCTACTTTCATATGTCAAACCGCGAGAAAATGTCCAAGGCAATATTACAAGAATGTGGAGTATAAAAAATACACACACGCTGGCATGTCCATGCAACTTGAAGCCGAAGATCGAAGGGACGGGCTGATATTGACCCCAGGGGGGATAAAAGTAGCATTCCCTAAATATTTATATGGAATGTTTATGCTATTGCAACAAAAACAACAACAAAAAATAAGTGTAAAACTGAAATCGCTTACATCTTTTCGAAGACTCGATGAACCTAAATATATAATTCAAACTCCGTCTTTAGCTATATTCGAAGTTTGAAGCCTCTAGCGCATTGGCAAGTTGCTCCATAAATCTATTTAAGTGCTCACTAATGGCAATCGAATCACGTCGGTTCTACTCTATATGAACGCTTAATGAAATTTCTAATTTGCCCTCCATAAGGCTCATCAATCAGTAAGTGCTTCAAGCCATTCATCAACACCCTAATAAATACTCAAGCCAATAAAATTTTTGGTTGATTGAAAATATTTCCTTTCGTAACATATTTGAGGACACTTCAATTACGATCATTTTCAGCCTGATAAAATCTATCACAACGGTAATTTTATGTTCACATCATTCACATATTAGCTACTAATGTTCCTGCTTTCGGATTTCGGTAGTAAAATTATATGAAGAAGCAAAATAGTCTTAGCAGCCTTCTTAAAGAGTAAAGTACGAGTCTGCGGCAAAATGTTGCTAATAAGCAGTGCAATACTTCTCCTCAACTCTCCACTGTTGATGGCTCAGTTACCAAATAGCTGGAGCATCGCAAATAATTTGACATTCAACATTGGTCAAATTATAAACAAAATTAAGTCGGAGCGAGAAATCTACTCATTTCTCATTATCGACGCCTTCAACTCAAGTCAGAGTTGTCTTTGTGACGATTCCATCCGAACTCTCAGCGTTAATAACACCGTTAAGTTATTACAGGCGAACAGCTCTTGCTCACACTCGCCCAGCCACTCCAATGATGAGATCCTATTGATTCGTTGTTTATCGAATAGATTTGTGTCGGATTCATTGGAGGCGATGGTCGGTTGTCTCAAAAACAAACGCAATATCCGCATTCTCTTCATCTGGAATACCGAGTACAAGACTGCATTGATAAAAAACCGTGAACATCTTCAAAAACAGCAACAACGACTTTTCGAATACTGTGCCCAAATGCGTTTATTGAACGTGATCAGCATTTACAGAGACTATGTGGACGACGGTCACTTCTATACTTTTAGCTACTTTCCTCAGTTCCATCTCCAACGTAAAACAATGAAGGAGGATTGCTACCCCGATCGCATCAGAGACATGAAGGGTGTCGCCATACGCTTTCTTCCCGGGAATGTTGAACCATGGATTATTGTGTGGCGTGACCGGTTTGGTCATATTCAGGTTACTGGGTTTGTGGCAAAACTTTTGCGTGAATTCGCTAAGCGAAACAATGGTACACTAACCTATTCGGTAACTGATAATTTGACGCCAGTACCAAATGTGTTAGCGTTATTAGAGAATGATACTATCGACATAGTGACTGGAATTGCAAGTTCAAACTTAAAGACAGCTGGTTTGGATATTTCGACACCTTTGGTGTCAACTGATTGGATTATTATGCTGCCTTTACCTCCCCTGGTACCTGATAGCGAAGTACTTTTATTTCTGCTCAATTCTGTGTTGGGACTATTTCTCCTGTTACTACTCCTCATCTTCTCATTCGTTCTTACATTGGAAGGTTTGCTTTGGCGGCGACGTTCTCCAACAAACAGTTTACGTTTCTTCATTTGGATATTCACCAATGTTGTGCTCCGTAGTATAATTGGACAGCCCTCGTGCTCGGTCGTTCACCTTAAGGCGAAATTCACAAAACGTTTTATTTACATTTTTCTCTTGCTCAGTGGCATTTTCATGAGCACATTCATTGCAGCTGGTCTTAAATCGTATATAACCAGCAATCCGCGCAAATGCTCCCGTTTAACAACGTTCGAGGAGTTTATAAATTCGGAAATAAAAATTAAAGTAACTGAAAAAATGTATCGTAGTCTGGCTTTTTATAGCGATCCGAAATGCGTCAGAATCCTTGAAAAGAAATTCATCATTGAACCATCGTTCCAGTTACTGCAACATCAGACTTTAGCTCTGGATACACGATCTGGCTACACATTAACCGATGCAGTATGGAGGGCGTTGGCAAAACATCAATCGTATTTACCACGACCACTCTTCTATGTGAGCGAAAAAATCGATGTGATAAAAAATCTTCTTCTGTCAATACCTTTGCAAGAGCACTCCATTTATACGGAAGCGCTCAACAATATGATCCATCAGGCACAAAGTATAGGACTCACTGATTTGTGGACCCGTCAGATCTATGATGACATGTTGGTGGCGAAAATAATTAATAGAACTATAGCGAAGCCCGCTGGATATGAACCATTGGACTTGGAACATTTCTACTGGTTGTGGTGGATGTATGGCTTTGGCGTGAGCTTATCTGTTTTGGTATTTTGCGCCGAGGTTTGGTATTACAAAAGAACACAAAAGAAGGCTGTAGGTGAGCAGAGGAGATTGAAGAGGAGAGTTCGAAGAGGTAGGAAATGACTTTTGAGTTGTATGGAACCTTCGTCATTTCGAACTGGATATTCACTCATAAGGGAAATGTTGAATTGAGTCTACTACTGTCCATTTTACAAAGTAAAGACAGTATCTCTCATATTTATTTGTACGGTATACCTAATTTCAATGCACTGTAATTCAATGTTTGGAAGTAAAATTGTTGTAGAATGTACTATGTTGTAACGGTGAAAAATAAATATAAAAAGAAATCAGCGAGAATTAATTGTAGAAAATGGTATACCGAAAATGGTTGCAGTTGATAAATGTTAACAATATTTTTTTCATATTACGAATATAAATTTTTTTATTCGGAAGTTTGGTAAGGTGGTAAGAGACTGCCGTTGAATGTCGTTTAATGCCTGTCTGTAAGCTATCTGATCCTTTAGTTGTAGTTATGTGCGATCTCGGACGTCGCCAGTGTAGTCAAGGACAACTGAGATTGTTGACCGGAAAATGATCCTTTAGTTGTAGTTATGTGCGATCTCGGACGTCGCCAGTGTAGTCAAGGACAACTGAGATTGTTGACCGGAAAATGCTAAAAAATTGCTGGCTAAAGTAGCTCGCGAATATCTTCGGTTTCGATGAAGTATATCCTTTAAAATTGATTGGCACTCTGTTCTAGGCTTCGTCTTTACGGTGGATCAGAGCGTACTCATACTAGAGGGGAAGTTGCAGGTCTTCATTTGCTGAACCTATTTAATAGGCTTTTGTTGGATTATCAGTTGCCGAATCTCCAAGATGAGATCCTTTACTCGAGATTCCCGGGGACCGTTCTAGCTTAGGTGCTTACAATTGTTTGCTAGAACGGCTGCTTCAGCTGGCAAAATAGTACCTATCCAAGTGCCGGAAATTCCCAGCAGGAATGAAGCGAGCCGAATAATGCTTTCCGAAATGTATCTGAAAATGTTCCGTTAATAGATATGGAAACTGGCGACAGGCTACCTCGCACTCCACTCCTTAAAAGAGTGGCTAATACATTGCTTGCGCTAGAGTGGTCGGCTGGCTACATACGCGCTATGGAAAGTTTGTTTGCTGCAGGGCGAAATACTGTAGCGGAGATAGGATTGCGATTTATGCAGCGCAGTATGCGATAATTTTGCGGACTTAATCAGTTCATATCCCCCACATCCTGAAGAAGTAAGAAGAATTGTAGATGCCTTTTCCCCAATGTTGTGGTGCCACATAGAGATTGAGCCAAATAAAAAGGATGTCATACGCTGCGAAAATGGCATCTGCATGAAATATATACGAAATGAGCAGACATTTTAAGCCCTTTTAAGTCTTCTCTGTCGTGGCAGCTAAAGTTATTTTCAAAATCTAGTAATCTATCATTTTTGATGGTAGACATCCACCAGACATTGGGGAAATACCACCCCAACAAATTGGTTTTTTGTTTTTTTTACGAGGTGTAAAAATAATCAAAATCCTTAGTCGGTGTGGCACTTTCTTCTTCTTCTTAATTGACGCGATAACCGCTTACGCGATTTTGGCCGAGATTAACAAAGCGCGCCAGTCGTTTCTTTCTCGTGCTAACCGGCGTCAATTGGACACACCAAGTGAAGCCAAGTCCTTCTCCACCTGATCTTTCCAACGCAGAGGAGGCCGCCCTCTTCTCTGCTACCACCAGCTGGTACCGCATCGAATACTTTCAAAGCCGGAGCGTTTGTATCCATTCGGACGACATGACCTAGCCAACGAAGCCGCTGGATCTTTATTCGCTGCGCTATGTCTATGTCGTCGTAAAGCTCATACAGCTCATCGTTCCATCGTCTACGATATTCGCCGTTGCCAACGTGCAAAGGTCCAAAAATCTTGCGCAGAATCTTTCTCTTAAACACTCCAAGTGTCGCTTTATTGGATGTTGTCATCGTCCACGCTTCTGCGCCATACGTTAGGACGCGCGTGATGAGAGTCTTGTAGAGTGTTAGTTTTGTTCGTCGAGAGGGGACTTTACTGCTCAGTTGCCTACTTAGTCCAAAGTAGCACTTGTTGGCAAGAGAGATTCTACGTTGGATTTCAAGGCTGACATTGTTATTTGAGTTAATGCTGGTTCCTAAATACACGAAGTCTTTTACAACCTCAAAATTATAACTGTTAACAGTGACGTGGGTGCCGATACGCGAGTGCGCCGACTGTTTGTTTGAAGACAGGAGGTACTTCGTTTTGCCCTCGTTCACCACATGGAGGATGGTTCCATGTGTAGAAGTCCACGCAAGTGGGGAAAGTTACTGATCGCCATTCACTTGGGAGTGGCCAGGACGACTCTTCTACATATGGTTCAAGCAGCTCACAACGGCCGGGATTAGCCCACGTATCCTCTGGGTAGCTTCCGAACACCCGTTCGGGAGTGAGCTAAAGTGAGAAGGCGAAACATTCCAGGATAGCTGGTTGTGCGCTAGGTTTGGGACCCGCCACTTAAAAATCCACCCCAATGAAAATAATTGCAAAGCCTCGGATGAGAACTGCCTTTACTGGTGTGGCACTTTAATGCCTTTAAAAACACCTCAAGTCCGACGGTGCAACCTACAGGGATAACGATTTTGTAACTACGGCTGGAGACCATCGTGAGCACTAAGCTCAATGGTCAGTTACATTCATCTGCTGTACGTTTAGCTGCATTTTCGAGAGTCGTTCTTGCTGCTGCGTTCATCTAGCACCATTCCTTCGCCTTTAATCAATGTTGCAAATTTCCCGATAATTCGTGCTGCAAAAGCTTGTACCGCCCTCTACTTTTCATTCGACTGAAGCATTTGTGGGACTAGATTATTGGACATTAGAAACACAACAAGTTGTCGCCTTCCTTAATGAACGTGAACCTGATGCAATAAAAGGCCATCATCTTCGTTCGAACATTCGGCATAATAAGGATTACCGGTTAAGTCTAGGCGATGCAGCTATTTTTGGGCGCATTTGTATCCGCTTAAAAGCTGCGTCAGAAAAGAACAAACATCTCCATGTTTGCGACAGATCCAATCGTTAATCCGTGAGAGCACTGGCCTTTTGGTGACTTGACCTTGTATGAACAGTATAACCTCTTCTGTTAATTTGCCCGTATGTTTCTAGGCATTTTGCTACCTAACATAAGTCCACTAAGCATTGAGACTAACTTCAGACGGGAGAGGTACTAAATTATGCTTTTCAAAATTATTTTGGATGAAAATTCTGTAAAAATCAAAAAACAAATTCTGTCCAGCCTAAATTCTTTTGGTTCAATATTCTGTATTTAAAATTCTGTATGATCAAAATGATGGAGAACTGAAATTCTGTATATTAAAATTCTGGAATCAAAATTATTTTCGATCAAAATGCTGTAAAATTATAACCAAATAAGCAGATAACCTGATAAGCACGCTTACCTGAATGGCACATTTATTTTATGAATAATGGAATTCTGATTTTATAGAAACAATGGTATGTATACATACGTCAATTAAAGAAAAATTCATTCAAAACAAAAGTTATCCCTACTAATATTATAAATGTGAATGTAAGTTTGTTTGTTACGCTTTCACGCCAAAACTACTTAACCGATTATTATGAAACTTTGTACACATGTTTTTGGAGGTCTTAGAAGTAACATAGGATACTTCTTATTAAATTTTTTTTTGAATGATAAAAAAATTGGTTGCACTCTCAAAATTTCAGCTGTTTGAAATTTTTCTATATTTATTGTTTTTTTATTAAACAATTTGCCCAGTTTATTTATTTGTTTGTTTGGGTCAAATTTAGTAATTGGAATTTTACCCTTTCTTTGATGACAGATTGATCTGATATTTGGTTTTCTTCTGTCATTTTTATATTTTTATATAAAATACAACATATAAAATTTTGATTTTTGAGGTTCGGTGTCATTTTGGTTGTTAGATCTCACTTGATTACTTTAAATCTTACCACTGATTTTAATTCTTACTCTGTTCTTCTTTGAAAATGCCTCGGAAACGGAAATCTGATCTATTAAAAAATTCCTCCGTGCGGCAAAACTTACACGAAATCAAGAGTCTTCGATTCACGCAGAGCTGAGAAAACAACAACATCACAGCGACAAAGGATTTTGAGAGCAACTGAAACGCCCTTTCAAGCACAAGTTCGCTCAGAAAGACAAGCTGAGCTGCAGGCAGCTAGAAGAGCAATAGAAACCCCAGAGCAATCGCAGGTGAGAAGAATTCATAATGCAGAAATGCAGAGCACGCGCCGTAGAAACTTTATAAGTAAGGAGTGGTCTGTATTTAATGGTACTGGATCTCAATATGATCCATCAATTGAATATCATAATCATCCTTTAATTGTTATTGGCACAATGGGTAAAAAATGTCAGTATTGCGATGCTTTCAAGTGGAAAGATGAAACTGCTGGAATGTGTTGTTCCAGTGGTAAAGTTTCACTTCCAGTACTTGGTGAACCAGAAGAGCCTTTAAAAACTTTATTGTTAAATGTTACAAATGAGTCAAAGCAATTCTTAAGCAAAATAAGGAAATATAACTCTTGCTTTCTAATGACATCCTTTGGAGTTGATAAAGTGATAAGAATGCCCGGATTTTCACCAACTTTTACTGTACAAGGGCAGATATATCATCAAATTGGATCACTATTTCCGGAAGAAAATTATTAGCATAAATTTTTGCAAGTTTATTTTATGGGTGATGAACAGGAAGACTCACCCATCTGTTTTTTCAGTAAAAATAGTTCGTGAGGTAGGATGCTGCGAGAATGTAAGCTTTTAGTGTGGAATGAAAGTACAATGTCTCACAAGAAGGCTATGGAAGCTTTAAACCGGACTTTCCAGGTCTTGCGAGATATTTAAATATAATGGGAGGAATGGTAGTTTTATTGGCGATTTCCGACACACCCTCCCAGTCATTCAGAGAGGGACACCAGCAGATGAAATTCAAGCATGTATTAAATCATTATGCTTATGGTCGAAAGTTGAAAAACTCAGCCTGAAAACGAATATGAGAGTTCATCTTCATAATGACGTGGACTCGGGACTTTATGCAGAAATGTTGTTGAAAATTGGTGATGGTTGTTTAGACGTTGACAAAGAAGGTCATATATCACTATCAAGAGAATTTTCCAATTTAGTAGAAAATGATGTGGATCTCATCGCTCATGTTTTTCCGGAATTGCAACAAAATTTGAGTTGTGATCAGTGGTTGTGCGCAAGAGCAATATTAACGTCAAAAAATGAAGTAGTTTCTAGGATCAACACTGACATTTTAAAAGAGGTGCAAGGAGAAATGAAGGAATATTTGTCAATGGATACAATAATGGATAGGGAACTAAGTACATACTTCATACCCTATGGAATTTTTAAACTCACTTGAACTGTCGGGTGTACCGTCACATAAAATTCAATTGAAATTGAATGCACCAGCGATGCTTATGCGAAATCTAAATGCTCCTCTGCTATGTAATGGAACAAGGCTTCGGATAAGAAAATTGGGGCAAAATATACTTGGTGCTACTATTTTAACAGGTATGGGTAAGGGAAAAAGTGTTATCATACCTCGCATTCCAATTATTCCCACTGACCTTCCATTCCAATTCAAAAGGGTTCAGTTTCTCGTCAAGCTAAGCTTTGCTGTTACCATAAACAAAGCACAAGGGCAGACATTGCAGGTAGCGGGAGTGCATTTAGAAAAGCCATGCTTCTCTCACGGTCAACTATATGTAGCATGTTCGCGAGTGTCTAATGCCCGGAATTTACACATATTTGCAAAAGACGGAAAAACTTATAATATAGTCTACAAAAATATCCTAATTTATTACTCTCCTTTATATCTTTTTGAATTATAAGAATTTAAAATTATTTATTTTTGTTACACTGAAATATATTTTAACATTTGTTGTTGTAATTAAATAAAGCATATTTTAAGTTTTTGAAACTCATTGTATGTAGTAATTTTTAAATACTAAATCACATTGATTCAGTCCTATTGAAATGTAATGATCTTTGATATTTATTTAAGGGCTTCAACGCGAGCGAAGCCGCGGGTAAGAGCTAGTTACATTATAATGGCGAAACAATTATTATATTATTAAATTTTTAGCAATTCGCTTTAGAAAAGAAACATGCCTAATTCTGTTTTTTGCTTTTACAGCCTTCTTCGTTTGACTAATTTTGTGACCATTTTGAATTTTAGCTAGTTGGACTTTCGCACAAACCAGCTCGCCTTTTAGATCATTAATTAGTTTGTACAACCCTGAGTTTCGTTTCCCAACAATAACTTTTAGCCGACGATGCCAAGCCTCAATACTGTTTTGGGTTCTGGGGAAAGCGATATTGGACTCATCGTGCACTGACCAAAATTTGGTGGGTATTTTGGCTGGGAGTGGTCTCGAGCTATTGGCTGGGAGTGGTCTCGAGCTATGTAATTTCTTTCAAACCAGGAGCAAAACTGTTTTGTATATTCGTCTTCAAGAGTACTATAAAATTGATTATAGTACTTAGAGACTTCGTCGTGAGGCAAAAAGTCAGAGCTTTTAACATCCTAATATGTAAGGAAAAAAAAGAGGTTGTCTGTAAAGTCGGTTTACTGACGATAGTTTAACGTGATAACGTCATAAGAAAATACTGATTGAATGGTTGCATTTTTCAAAAAAAAATTTTAATTTTATTTGTTTGATAGATATTTTGTATGGATATAGAGAATGAGTTAACATTAACATAACATAACATAACATAACATAACATAACATAACATAACATAACATAACATAACATAACATAACATAACATAACATAACATAACATAACATAACATAACATAACATAACATAACATAACATAACATAACATAACATAACATAACATAACATAACATAACATAACATAACATAACATAACATAACATAACATAACATAACATAACATAACATAACATAACATAACATAACATAACATAACATAACATAACATAACATAACATAACATAACATAACATAACATAACATAACATAACATAACATAACATAACATAACATAACATAACATAACATAACATAACATAACATAACATAACATAACATAACATAACATAACATAACATAACATAACATAACATAACATAACATAACATAACATAACATAACATAACATAACATAACATAACATAACATAACATAACATAACATAACATAACATAACATAACATAACATAACATAACATAACATAACATAACATAACATAACATAACATAACATAACATAACATAACATAACATAACATAACATAACATAACATAACATAACATAACATAACATAACATACCATAACATAACATAACATAACATAACATAACATAACATAACATAACATAACATAACATAACATAACATAACATAACATAACATAACATAACATAACATAACATAACATAACATAACATAACATAACATAACATAACATAACATAACATAACATAACATAACATAACATAACATAACATAACATAACATAACATAACATAACATAACATAACATAACATAACATAACATAACATAACATAACATAACATAACATAACATAACATAACATAACATAACATAACATAACATAACATAACATAACATAACAAACATAACATAACATAACATAACATAACATAACATAACATAACAGAACATAACATAACATAACAAACATAACATAACATAACATAACATAACATAACATAACATAACATAACACAACATAACATAACATAACATAACATAACATAAAGCATTCACCAACAGCTTTCATTTGATACCCATATTGTACATACACGTCCGAAGGTTACCCGGGTCCACGTTTTGACCTATATCTCGAGACCCTATCTACCAATAGGTATTCAAACTATACGGAAATCATCTTCAATACCTCCTTAACAATGTGTGTAAGTTTGGTTTAATTCGGTTCAAAGACACGGCGGGTCCACGTTTTGACATATATTTCCAGACCCTAGTCATCAATAGGTATGAAAATTACCCCGTATTAAAGCACTTATCAACAGCTTTCATTTGATACCCATATTGTACATACACAACCAAAGGTTACCCGGGTCAACGTTTTGTTCTATATCTCGAGACCCCAGTCACGGAGCGGCATGAAAAATACTCTGTACTAAAGCATTCACCAACAGCTTCAATTTGATATCGATATTGTACAAACACATTCTAGGGTCCACGTTTTGGTCTCTATCTCGAGACCCTAGTCACGGAGCGGATGGAAATACTCTGAACTAAAGCATTCACCAACAGCTTCCATTTGATACCCATATTGTACATACACATCCGAAGGATACCCGGGTCCACGTTTTGACCTATATCTCGAGACCCTATCTACCAATAGGTATCCAAACTATACGGAAACCATCTTCAATACCTCCTTAACAATGTGTGTAAGTTTGGTTTAATTCCGTGCAAGACACGGCGGGTCCACGTTTTGGCATATATTTCCAGACCCTAGTCATCAATAGGTATGAAAATTACCCCGTATTAAAGCACTTATCAACAGCTTTCATTTGATACCCATATTGTACATACACAACCAAAGGTTACCCGGGTCAACGTTTTGTTCTATATCTCGAGACCCCAGTCACGGAGCGGCATGAAAAATACTCTGTACTAAAGCATTCACCAACAGCTTCAATTTGATATCGATATTGTACAAACACATTCTAGGGTCCACGTTTTGGTCTCTATCTCGAGACCCTAGTCACGGAGCGGCATGAAAAATACTCTGGACTAAAGCATTCACCAACAGCTTTCATTTGATACCCATATTGTAGATACACATCCGAAGGTTACCCGGGTCCACGTTTTGACCTATATCTCGAGCCCTATTTCCAGAATAAAATATAATCCATGTTACTCGTGGATGATGTAGCTTTCGAATGGTGAAAGAATTTTTAAAATCGGTCTAGTAGTTTTTGAGCCTATTCATTACAAACAAACAAAGTTTTCCTCTTTATAATATTAGTATAGACAACATATCTTATAAGGTATAAGGTAAATATTAATATAAAATACATTTTTTCCTTCATATATAATAAAAAAATTAATAATTATAACATTAAAACAACAGGTATTATTAACAAACTTGGTTTTATTTTAAATTCTTCAAGTGAATCAAATTAATAATAATCAATAAGAAGGCATATGCAAATACAAATACGTGAATTTATATATGTACATATGCGCTTTCGCTTGCAGTTCATGCAATGCAATGAGCAAGGTAACGACAAATGAGCAAGGTAACACTAATGAGCAAGGTAACACTAAAGAGCAAGGTAACACTAATGAGCAAGGTAACACTAAAGAGCAAGGTAACACTAAAGAGCAAGGTAACACTAATGAGCAAGGTAACTACATATGAGCAAGGTAACGACACATTTTTTCGTGCGTGCAGCCTGTTAAATCGAATTATAAGACGTTATCACGTCAATATGAATCATTTCCATATTTCTGAACCAATCTGCAAACAAAAAAAATTAAATGTTCAGTACTTTATGGTAGTTGGGATGAAACTGTTCAGTATATCAATATATTACACAATACACCTTTCCTTTTGTATTTTACGCCAAATTATTCGACTAAAATGAAAGAAGCATCCTTGCAATCTCGTATCGGGAAAATATTTTTTGGCAACTGATATAATACCTATCTCAAAGTCACTAAGGATTCGTTTTGGATTTAATTGTATGCCATATCCTCGAGCAAATTCAATGAGCTCAATGAAAAACGTCTCATAGCTGGTAAGTGATTTTCTGCTCATAATGCAGAATACGAGAGGTATTATGTGCCCTTCAACCCGACCATGTATGGCGCATAAATGTAGGCACCACATCGAAAGTGCCATCCATGATCCAACAGTCGCTTTCATCAAGCAATTGCAATGATGATTTAGTACCACATATAATCATACATTCATTGTGGAAATATTTTTCTGACAAAATAAAAAGTTCATTTTCCAAAACTTACAAACTTAATGGAATATCTATTTCTTCCATCGAATTTGGTTCACGAAGTCCTACTTTCGCTCTTTTTATCCTGTTAATTTTTTGCTTTTGAACCCTTTTTGTGGGTAAATAGTCACGGCTGACGGAAACGGTCTAAACAACAGATTTCTGGATTATTTGGCTAGTAGTCAGCAAGCTTGATTTCGCCAACTTTTTCACCAAATTATTAGCTTTTACGACATTGACCTCATCTGGAAACGGTTCATGGGAGTGATCCTTTGAATACTTCGTAATCGTATGCACATTTTCAATAAGTGTTGTAACAAGACGCGAACGACATTTCTTTTGTAGATATTCTTTTAGAACAGGCCCAATTATATGTTTTTTTTTTGTAGATCGCTCCAAATAAAAAAAATATCAACAAGAGAGACTTTCAACACAGTCAATATTTATTTATACAACAACTTTTATTATTTCTTTAAATTTGTAATTTCCCCAAACTTGATTCATGCACGTTGGCCAGCCACTATTAATAGAACTAATCAAAACTCTCTTTGTAAACTTATTTGACCTGTTGTAAACGAGAAGCAAAAACAAAAGACCGCTGGGTTTGGTTCTGTCGTTGCCGTATTGTGTTTCTATAAATTTTACAACAAAAAAACGTACAATGAAAGAATGGGAATTTATTAACAGTTAGGTATTTGAACGAAGTATACAGAAAATATTGCAAATATAAGCACGTTCTACAATATTTTTTAGCACGGTTGCTCGAATTTCATTCACATTGTTTCTGAAGCTATAAATACATACAAACATATGTACATTTGCTTTATGTAAATCTGTTTTGATAATATGGGAAACCTATATTGAAAAATCGGAAGAATGGATAAATAAAAAAAGTGCGCACTTTTTTTATTTTTCCATATGCTCTTCCGACTTTTCAATATAGAGTTTTGCAAAACAAAATACTGCCAATACATGACTTGTCTTGACCCATATGGTTTCCTATATTATCAAACGATTTTTCAATACAGAATTTTGCAATGCAGAATTTTGACAATACATAATTTTGATTTACAAAATTTAAAATAACAGTGTTCCGCAATACAGAATTTTAACATTACAGAATTTTGAATTACAGATTTTTGAACCAAAATCATATTGTACCCAACCCACTTCAGATATATATTTGAGTGCATACAGAAAGACCCGATTTACACGAGGAGACATCTGGAAGGGAAACATTTTGTTCGGTGGCGAAGGACGGTCGGGGAAGAGAGAAGGGATTTTGTCTCCCGTACTCGGCGACATGCTTTGCTCTTCTTATTCGTATTTCCAATCTTTCCAATTTTTGACAGTTGCTTCATTCGTTTTTTTCTTTTGTGGGAGAAGGTTCTGAGTTATGTGTTGGTTTTCAAGCAAACGGAAGATAACAAAGATGACAAACATCCGAACACTGCTTGGGAAATGCACGATTATTTTTGCTAGTAAAGTAGGTATAATTTAAAATATATTATGGGGCATGTTTATCTTGAATTCTAATTTTCCTCGCATTTCTAGTTACTCAAGTTAATTTTAAGTTAATTATTTACATATGAAGTATTTTTAATTTAATTTTGTTTATTCAAGTTTAAGAATTTATAAATATATTTCAATAAAAAAACAACAAATTATTTATTATTTAACCAGTTTGCATTTTTCATTCATATATTTAAGAAACTGTTGTCGAACGCTCTCTGCTTTACATGTAAGCGCGTGCTAGAATACATCCGAACCAGACGATGCTAAAGTGTTAAATGTCAAAATGTCGCGAAAACATTTTTGCCCGTGTGAACGCGAATGAAACTTCAAAAGAGAATTTCCAGTGTCTCCCTTCCAGATGTCTCCTCGTGTAAATCGGGTCAAACACACAGATGTGGCTCCATGCACTTGTCATGCCCAAGTGTGCTTATACTTAACTGTCAAACTCATATTATATTACGCGAAAGTTTCCATTCAAAATGCCGTACAAGCTGGATTTACGTGTGTAAATCTGTTGCCAATCTGTTTGGACGACTCAGTACAAGTGAAATTCTGAAGGTGTTTGAAGATAAACCAATCTCCCGTGCGACTATTTTTCGTGTTCTGAAAGATTGCCGGAATGGAAAAGAACCGGAAAATATGGTTATACCGGATCGCCCACCAAAAGTAAGAGCCGCAACAACGAAAAAACTGCTCTCAAGTGCCAAAAACAAGGTTGATCAATCAACACGCAAATTAGCAGGAAAATTTGGCATTTCAAAGTCTAGCGTTCACAAGATTTTGAAGAAAAACAATGTAATTTACCGTAAACGTAAGCGAGCACCAAAATATACAGCGAAAGAACTCGAAAAAATACCAACTTGCTGCCGTGCACTTCGTCGTGAACACTTTGCGAATGAAAAATTCATAATTTTGAATGATGAATCGTACTTCACATTTTCTCATCATCAATTGAGTGGCAACGACGGTTTTTAAACTGATAACATCGAAACAACACCAAACGAGGTTAAGTATGCCAGCAAATCAAAATTTGAGCTGAAGGTGTTAGGTGGATGGCCATTTCTTCGAAGGGTGTTTCAGAACCATTGATTTGCAAAAACAAAGCAAAAGTGATCAATGCTGACGTTTAGATCGGTTAATGCTTGCCAAAACTGAAGAAATTCGTCGATAAATATCACAACAGCGACGTAATCATGTTTTGGCCAAACCTTGCACGTTGCCATTACGCAAAAAAAAACATTGGTTAACTGAGCAAAAAATACCATTTGTGCCAAAAAAGGACAATCCGCCAAACGTGCCACAGGCACGTCCAATAGAAAATTTCTGGGCAGTTCTCAAGCGGATGGTGTACGAAAAGGGCTGGGAGGCACCAAACGAGTAACAGTTGATCAACCGAGTTAAGCGAAAGTTGAAAGAAATCGGTATAAGCACCGCCCAAAACTTCAATCGTGCCATTCGCTCTACTCTACGAAAACTCGAAGACAATAGTCCATTGAGTGTAATCTTAAAGTATTTTTGATATGTAACCAATGGTCTGAAGTACCAAATAAAAATATAATCATTTTTAATTCAATTGTTTGTTTTCAAAAGGCGTATGCCAGAAGTTAGCCTCTATGTTTAGTGGACATATGTTATGACGCAGATTACAGGGTTTGATTGAAAAGTAATGAGCCTTCCCGCGCGCAGCGTCTGCCAAGTGATCAACCGAATCGGCTGGTGGGGGAAAATGATCGTTGGACCTTCCCCTTCCACTAGAAACCGTCCCAGTTCGCTGGCAACAGCGGTGCAGTCGCTCCGCGCGTGAAAGCTGTTTTAAAAGTGTGTTAGGATTTTGCAGTGGCGAAAATGCAGCGATCGTTGGAGCAACGTTACTCGATCAAATTTTGCGTAAAGCTAAACAAAACGCGTACCGAAACCAGGGAGGCTTACGGGGACCAATCTCTGACCAGTGCCCAGGTAAAACGGTGGCACAAGTCGTTCAAGGAAGGCCGGGAGGACGTTGAAGACGGTCGAAGACGAACAGTGATCTGGAAGGCCTTCGACGACGCAAACAGACAAAGATGTGAACCGGGTTCGTGAATTTCTGAACATTGACCATCGTGCTAGTCTACGTGAGATCAGTGAAGAGTTAAATTTAATTTATTACAATGTGCGTGAAATCGTGACCGAAAAACTTGAAATGCGCAAAGTGTGTGCCAAATTGGTTCCAAAGGTTTTGACTGATGAACAAAAGCAATTGCGTGTGGAAAAGAGTCGTGAGTATTGGAAAGTGACGAACAGGATAATACTTTAGACAATTGTACCACAGGAGATGAAACCTGGTGCTTTGAGTACGATCCTGAGGGCAAGAGAGAGAGTGCGGAGGGGCACACGAGCCAGTCGCCATGACCCAAGAAGGCGCGCATGTCGACAAAAAACTGTGACAGCCGAACTGAACGCGATTCCGGGGGATGAGCTTAAAAAATGTTTCCTGCAGTTCAAGGACCACTACCAGCGGTGTATTGACGCTCAACGGTCATATTTTGAAGAATATTAGTTGTATAAGCCAAAAGGTTTAATAAAACTACTTAAAAAAAATAAGGTTTATTACTTTTCAATCAAACCCTGTATATAGGTCGACATCGTCCTATAGGCACGTGCGGTTCTAAACGCAGTTGCTCTGCTGACCTACAGTACTTTTTTAAAATTATACCTTTTTTACATCAGCCCAGGTTGGAGAGGCGTACAGCATATAGAGTCAGTCACTGTGGAAAGAATTTTTCTTTTGGCATCCTGTGGTCCTCCTATGTTCTGTACCATACCCATAGGCACGTTGTCACTTTGACACTAACAAATGAAGCCCCAAACCAATCACTCTTCTTATGCAAATAAATATTTATTCGATTTCAGTTGAAAATTGGATAAATTCAGAAACAACTTAAATTACGTGCCTAACCGCCTGCAAAGGTAAGTGTGTTTGTTTGAATACCTAACTTTTTAGGAGGGTGTGCGCTAATTCATCCAACTAGCAGCGAAGTCTATCACCAGCTTAAATATTTATGAAATTTGCTTGAGGCAGGGCTGTGATTATTAACCAACAATTTTCATTTCATTAATATTCTAATAGCTGCGGAAGTAAAATTATGCAGGTGAACGAGTGAAATTATGCAATTATCTCTAGTGTATGTACATTAGGTTGGGTCGTTTTAAAATACTCCTTGTTCTCTAAAGGTACCCAAAAGTAGCCAAAATACTTGGATCACTTGACATGGAGGGTCAAAAGGGTACACCACATGCTGAACTAAAGGAGCGAAGCCCTTTTCTTCACATGACTCGGCCTAAGCGGCTTCTCTAGAGCCCGTGGAGAGCAGCAGCTACCGAAACATAACCAGGTTCGGTTATTTGTTTACACGAAAGTATTCAGTGAGTACCACAGCCAAAATTCGACTTGAACTGGAACAACCACTTTAAGTATTTTAAACAACATTTTTGGGTTGGTTGAGCAGATATGGATGACTAACAAAATATTAGCATTGATGGAAGAAAGACGAAAATTTAACCTAAAAATGTCATAGAATACAAGCAACTTCACAATGTTATACGGAAAGAAATGAAGCTTAATTGGTTAAATACTCAGTGTTCTGAAATAGAAAACTTGCAACTATTGCACAACGATTCTGCTCTACATAAAAAAATTAAAAAAACTTCCGGTGCCTACAGAAAAGAAGCCTTCGGTGTTCTCATGAACGATGGAAATGATATAATTTCAGGGCAAGAAGAACTAAAAACTACTTGGGTAAAAAATATGTGAAGGGTTAATTTAATGATGAATCCAGACAAGACTTCGATTTGAACATTAAAAATGATATATTCTCGGAACAAAGTAGAACACAAGAAGAGGTCTTAAAAGCAATAAATTCTGCAAAAAATTAAAAATGCGTAGGACCGGATGAAATTCCAGCTGAATTATATAAACTTGTAGATGAAGAAAATATAGAAATTATATTTCAAATATTTAATAAAAATTACGATTATGATGTATGTATATTCAAAGGAGTGACTGCAGTCGACCTTCGTGCCGTTGTCAAAAAAGTCCCGAGCTAACAAATGCGATGCTTATCGACGCATCAGTTTAATGAAGTATGGCTTGAAAATATTCCTTAAGATCCTTCACAACCATTTATTTGCAAAACTGCGAACAATCAATGGGTCGTACACAATTCGGATACAAGCAAGCTATGGGAATGCGTGAAGCTTTGTTCAGCCTTCAAGTCCTACACTTCCACGGCGTAAAATTCATGAAACAAAAATACCAGCATGCAAACAACGCGTGGGTATCTGGTGACAAAGCCTCACTGAGGGACGCCCTACAGAGAATCGATGATACCGCTCTGCAAAACTGGCACACCAAGTGGAACGAAAGCGGGAAGGGAAAAACCACTTTCACTATGATCGCCGACATACAGAAATGGATACGGAGAACACATGGAAACGTTACCTTCATGCTGACAGAGTTTTTAACTGGGTATGGCTGTTTCAGGCAGTTTTTAAAAACCTTCAAGTCCTAGTACTAAACTGTAAAGACGTCCAGTGAGATATTTTTATATGCTTCATTGACTATGAAAAGGCTTTTGATAAGGTTGTAGGCAGTATGGACATATGGCATTTCGAGGCAAATGGACATTAATGAAAAATAAGTAAGATGCATTTCCAACTTGTATTGAGGCCAAACTGCGAACGTGAGACTACAAACTGATGTGGTGAGTGATATTTCAATCAAATGAGGCGTACGCCAAGGATGCGTTTTATCACCAATGCTCTGCAATTTATACTCGGAAGAAGCTTTGGCATCAGTCAACCTAGGAATAAAAGTCAACGGCGAAATAATAAATTACATACGATTTGCCGATGACACCAGAATGGTAGGTAGGTAGGTTCAACAGTCTCTTTCTCTGTAGGATTCCCACAGCTTCTGCAATAGGGGTTGTACGGAATTCCAAGCTTTTCCGCATGAGTACCGATCACCCATTGACCAGTGAAAACCGCAATGAGTTTGGAAATTGAATGGCGGGCGATTCCCATCACCTTAAGCGATCTGTTTCTATCGTATTGGGGCCATAGTGTGTTCGAAATAGCGCACGATGAGACAGACCTCCATCTGTCTTGCGCTTTTCTTAGAAAGAAATTGTGTAGTTTCCCTTTAACAATGGACAAAGGGACACCGATGTCTGCGAGGGGGACAGCTGAAACCGGTTCTGTCGACCGCTTCCTGAAAAGCTCGTCGGAAATTTCATTTCTCTCTATATTCCTGTGCCCAGGAACCCAGATAAGGGAGATGTTTCCTGCTGACACTACAATATTAGCTGACAAAATTAATGACCTCCAATATCTCCTTAAAGAAGTCAGCGGAAAAAATCTGCAATACGGCCTACCCAACCCTACCCAAAAAACCAAATTCATGGTTGTTTCAAACCACTCTCAACAAATCACCAATTCAAGCATTTATTGTATATGACAATCCGATCTAAAGAGTATCCCGATTTAAGTGCCTAAGATGTTGGTTTAGCGAAATATGGACAACTGACAGATAAATTTGCTGTCGTATTGAAGCAGTGAGGGAGGCTTTCTTCAATTACAGGGAAGTTCTTTCCAATAAGAGCTTGAACATGAAATTACGTCATCGCCACCTTAAGTGTTACGTTTGGTCTGTTTTGTTGTGCGGTGTGGAGGCATAGACACTAAAGGTTACGTGTATACATAAATTAGAGGCATTTGACATGTGGCGCTATCGGCGTATGATGAAAATATCTAGGAGAGACAAAGCTGGTAACAAAGAAGTCTTAACGAAACGTAGAAAGGATAGAGAGCTGTTATTAACGATAAAACGCCGCAAAACCGCGTATTTTGGTCTTATTGTGCGTGGTCTTAAATGTGAGTTGTTGCAGCTGATGGTGCAAGGAAAAATCTCGAAGGCAAACGAGGAATTGGAAGGAAGAAAATGTCTTGGCTTGCGTAACATAAGAGAGTGGACATGATTAAGTACTATTGAGCAGTTGGTTGAAGCAGCCCATAGCAGAAACAATTAGCATAATAATGGGTTTTCCAATAACAGGTGTTACAGGTGAATGGATTGCGCTATCGAGAGATGATTAACGATTTTTTATGGCCGAAATTGGATGGTATTGATCTGGACAACGGTATTGATCAACAAGACGGCGCTACATGCCACACAAGCAACGAAACCATTATCTCTCGAAGAGGTGATCACAATTGGCCACCCAGATCTTGTGTTTTAACACCTTGTGACTTTTTTCTCTGGGCCCACGTGAAAGAGAAGGTCTACGCCAACAACTCCGGTTCGATTCAAGACTCCAAAGATGGAATTCCACTTTGCAATTCGGTTATGGAAAATTTCATGAAAAGGATATTGTCCTGTAAGCGTGGTCGTGGTGGTCATTTGCCTGATGTTATTTTCCACTATTAACGGCATACCTTCCTCTTTATAATGAAATAAACATCCGAACATTTATATTAAAAAATAGCATTTTTCTTTGAATATCAAAATAACACCTCTTATTGGAAAACCCTATATATAGAGTGCATGTACCGGCGCATTGAAATTAGTTCCCATAATGAAATACGGAACGAGTAACAAACGTTGACTTCGTCATTCAGAAGCACCGCTGACAGATCAACGTGATTTCAATATTATTATATTGATTTCGCAGATATCTTATTGGCCGATACGTTCAAAATTAAAAAAAAAAAACCTAGAACTTTTATTTAAGGAAAACTGTGTAATTTATCGAAAAACCTGCCTTTACTTCTATGAAGAATATTATTAAAATACAATTAAAAGTTTAATTCAAACGGTTAATTCGGCTTTGTTCGAGTTACTCCAAGCCGATGCGATTTTTACGCAGCATGACAAAGAGTAAATACTGTTGACACACTCAAGTGAATCCCTCTATAAAACAAGCCACGATGAACACCGAAGTATTGAACAGCGCTATAGGATAGTATACTCCAACTGGCGATAAACACAAAATCGCATTTCCTCCCACTCCCGCTTTGTTACACAAATACTTGCACATTATCAAACCGGCGCTCCTTCATACGCAAATTAGCTATCCTATCTAAATGCTCTGGGGTGGTTGGCTTTGCTAATTGTCAAATGCGTTGTTAAGGCTATAAGAAAAATCGACCACATCAATAGGAAGCAAATGCAAAGCAGCTACTGCTTTAATACCTCGGAGACTAACGCCGCTATTAAAATGCATTAGGTGAATATTGTTTTGCATGATAAACGAGAAGTGTTGAAGGCTATGATCTATTCTGTTACACCATTGCATTTAGTTATAGTTGTTCAGGAAATGAGTTGAACTTAGTAGAGAGTTTGCTTGAGTTAAGTGAAGTTGCGATTGTTCAAAGCGCGCCCAACTGCGCACAATTATTGTTGTAGTTAATTGCTTAGCTAAGAAATATTCGATTCTATTAGCATTCGAGGTGCGTGGCTCAAATAAAAGAATTGTAGGTGGTGGAACAAAACAGATTTTATTTATAAAAGTGAACAAAAAGATAAAGTCCTTAGGGGAAAAACAAGAGGTTGGTTGGCTGCTTATAAATTTTGTTTAAGTGCAGATATAAATCCGACTTGACGCTTAAAATTAGTACTTAAATACGAAGGAAACAGGACTTTATAGAAATAACTTTTGTTTTACCAGCCAACTGGGACTGCCAATTCTACTTTAAAGTGAAATTTTTTTATTATACATACAAACTTTTGATTAGCTGTGGTATGCCTAGCGTATTATATGTATGGGCCTGTTTCTTGGTACATCGAGTTTTGTTTTTAAGTTCAAAATTAAGCAAAAAAGTCTAAAAATTTTTACAAAAAAATTTCTAAAACGCATCAAAGAAAAATTGATCCGTACTTCTATGCAGAATATCTTTATTAATATAGAATTAAAATGTAACCTCAATCATATTAGTTCGAGTTATGAACCCGAGTGACTTGACTGGTGACTTGGTTTCGAGAAAAATTTATTAAAAATGTCTGTCTGACTGAGAGAGGCATGGTAAAAATTAGCCGTAGACCTAAGTTAAAGAAATTATACTAATCTTACTTTTAAGAATCGGTTTCGACCCTTTAGGAGATTAAGGGTAATCAGAGGCACGAAAAAATGATGATTTTCACTAATTGTTTTTCTATATTAGTTAATTGCTTTATTTTACAAATTTAAAAAATCATAGCATTAAAAAATCACGTTTCGACTAAACTTTAGCAAAATTACAAAAAAAAAAAAAAAATCGTAAAATTTATCGCTGCTCGTGCCCGTTTCTCCAGAATTCCCTTGCGGTGATCATCACAAGTACTTGGAGATTCATCTAAAATCAATCGGACAAGAAATAAAAGTTTTATTAATAGCTACTCTTATCCTCGATCGAAGCTTTTGTTTTCATCAAAATTAACTAAATTAACAATGTGGCGACCTCAGGAAATATTCTTCAAATTTTCGAGAAAAAACCGACAATTAATTGTTTAAAAAAATCGAAATTAATATTTATTTTTATTCTTTCTTTAGGAAACAGCCTCTTAGACAAGAAAGACAATTATCTTGACAATAGCTGATAGAACTAGGGTGGAAATAAATCAAAGTGTTAATTAGTACTAAAACATGCGGCTATTAAAAGCAACGCATCTACGTTCATTGCTGCTGCTCTGTCTGCTCAACGCCACCGGCTCAACCCATTTACAACGCATCCAAGACATGGCTGTGGATGATCCGTTTCTCGATACACTACGCCGAATTTACGAAGAGGATCCCTTTGATACACTTTTTCTCTTACAAACAGCGAACAAAAGTTGTCTACCTATTGACGAACTGTGGAAGCACTTAAAAATACCGTTGATACTCGTCTCCGGCTATAAGTCATCGGCAGACAAGCTTAAGGACCGTTTCAACAGTAAAATTCTCACAGTAATCTGCTTGCAAGAACAGCTCAATCTCAAGCTACTCAGCATTATGGCCGCCAACTTACAACACAGACGTCAGACTCGCATTATTTTACGCATCGCAGTCGCAAAACCCTCGCCCACACTTCTAACTACCTTACGGAACTACTTGGAAGGTCAGATCATGTCGAATGTGATCGCGATCTTCAATGATTTCTACACAGAATCACTGATCTATCGATATTACCCATTTCCTAGTGGACGTTGGATGCCCGAGCTTTTGAATCAAACGCAGAGCAATTTTCCTTGTCATTACACTAATCTGCAGGGAAGAACTTTCATTACTCTACCGGCACAAACTGAGCCACGTACTATGATTTATGAAGACGCCTCAGGTCAACAACATTTGAGTGGCTACATTGGCCGTCTGATGATCGCCTTTGCGGAAAAGTACAATGTCACATTCCAATATTTACGTCCGGTTACACCAGGTGACGGTCTCCATGTCAGTGTTCTAGGGGGTTATATCATGCAAGGTATTTTGGACATAGCAATCACTTTAAGCCCATCATCTTATGATGTGCAGACCACCTATCCGTATATGTCGTATACCGTGGAGTCGATTGAATGGTTTATTGTATTGCCATGTCCGCAACCGCTTGAGTATTCGAAAATATACTTGATGGTCGTCACGACACAGGTCATTACAATTTTAGCGATTCTGGGTTTGCTCTTCTCAATTCTGGACAGTTTTATAAATCATAAATTCTACAAAAAGTCAAAAGACTTCAATTTGGTCAATGTATTAGTTAATGACAATATCTTTCGTGGCATATTTGGCCTATCTCTACTCATACGGAAACGTCCAATACTTTCAATGAAAATGCTTTACATTTTTCTCTTTCTACTCGGCCTCTTCGTTAGCAGCCTGTATTCAGCTTACTTTCAATCGTTGTTCACGAGCCCTCCACTGAAGCCGAGAATTCTTACATTTGATGATATGCGACGCGCTAATTTCAAAGTCATGTTTGACCGCAATGAAATCGAGACTATTCGGAAAGGACTTGGACCTGAGTTCAATAAGATATTCAAAGATATATTACAGTTAGCAGATACCAAAACATTTAGACGTCACCGTAGCGAGTATGACACTAGATATGGCTATAGTATGCCGGAATCAATTTGGCCTATTTTCGAGTTACAACAACAAACATTCGAGAGAAAAGTTTTCTGTTTGGCACCAACTTTAAAATTTTTTGGTCATGCTTTGATGAGCATACCCTTGGCTGATAACTCATACCTAAGAGAACCCTTGAATGAGATGATATTTCGAGTAATCGAAACGGGTCTTGTGGAACAATGGCGCACAATGACTTTCATGGATATGTTGGCAACTGGAAAATTATCGCTGAAGGACAATAGTAGCATCGAGTACTTTCACGATATTCGTGTGGAAGATATGACGTTGCCGTGGTACTTACTAGTCTGTGGACTGGGTATGAGCAGTGTTGTTTTTATTGTGGAACGTTTTGTATTGTAAGAGAAAAGTAATTGACGAAGAGGAACATGAAATGTGGAACGTGGAAAGAGTAAATGCAGATATAAGATTTGGTTTAATGAGATTTTGTTGTTTTTGGAATTGATTTTAAATATAAGATAAAAAATGTATGTATGTATGTATGAGAGAGAATAAACGAAACTGCGAGGACAGCTTTTATTAAATTCGTATGGGAGGGGTTGCTTTGCTCGGGCCTTATACAACAAAAAAAGCTATAAAATCCAAAGGTGGTGAAAACCAGAAAGTCAAAAATTTGAAAAGTTAAATTTAAGGAAAGAAGAAAAAACTGGCGAAATAAATAAAGAAGAAGATAAAGATAAAGGCAAAGATAAAGATAAAGATAAAGATAAAGATAAAGATAAAGATAGAGATCAAGATAAAGATAAAGATAAAGATAAAGATAAAGATAAAGATAAAGATAAAGATAAAGATAAAGATAAAGATAAAGATAATGATAATGATAAAGATAAAGATAAAGATGAAGCCCTCAAAACGGCTGTCGAATTGAAACCAAATATATATATATCCCAACTGCCTTCTGGAAGGTGCATTCTCCGACGATTGCCAAAAGCAGCGACTAGTGGTTTTGCTATATCCAGGAAATCCACCAGAGCAACCATCCTGTATGTTAGATAATATCGGTAAAATGCTGGAGCGAATAGTGTGCAACAGAATACAAGACTTCGTGGAAAGACCTGGTGGGCTGTTTCCCAAGCAGTGTGGTTTTTGAAAAGCGCGCTCGGCAGTGGATGCCATCAGCTTGGTAATGAGCATTGCACGAGAAACCACAATACATGGAAGTTGGAGAGCTGGCAACTACTGGGCGATGGTAATACTCGACATAAAAAATGCGTTGAACTCTCCGACCTGGCGCCAGATAATAGGAACGCTCGCAGCATTTAAGGCCGGCGGGCCAATTAGATGTCCTAAATTCAGTAGTTTTCGCGAAGCGTTGTAGGATGAGAAAAAAAAAACAATTAGCCAAATGAAGTTTTGGGGATAGTTTAATATATATTTGAGCTAAAAAAAAAAAATTGTACAATCTCCAACAATATATTGTAAGCCGAGTTATCAATAGATTCCCAGAGCGCCTGTATCCAACTTCTGTACAAGATACAACTTGCAATTTTCATCTGAAAACAAAAAAAAAAAAGATTATTAATTTCGATGTAATTATCTTCTATGTGAACTAAAAAACATTCAAAAACTTTTTTAAGCGACTTTTTTACCCAGTTGAAGAGTTTTTTTTTTCCTTGAAAAACCACTTTTTTTTCTACCTTCCCCAAAAATTCGAATTTTACGTGTTTCTTAGTTCACATCGAAGATAATTACATCAAAATTAATAATCTTTTTTTTTTTTTTGTTTTCAGATGAAAATTGCAAGTTGTATCTTGTACAGAAGTTGGATACAGGCGCTCTGGGAATCTTTTGATAACTCGGCTTACAATATATTGTAGGAGATTGTACAAATTTTTTTTTTTAGCTCAAATATATATTAAACTATCCCCAAAACTTCATTTGGCTAATTGTTTTTTTTCTCATCCTACAACGCTTCGCGAAAACTACTGAATTTAGGACATCTAATTGGCCCGCCGGCCTTAAAGTTTCGACCTACTTACAGCGCATTATTGACGACTAGTTCAACAATAGGCTGCTACTCTACGACACGGATGACCGTCAATATAAGGTGACCGTTGGTGTGCCGCAAGGCCGGGTACTTGGTCCAACGCTATGCAACGTAATGTATGACGTCGTGCTTAAAATGGCCTTTCTCGTAGCAGTAACACTTGTTGGGTACACTGATGATATCGCGCTGGTGGTAGTAGATAAAAGTCTCGAGCCTCTGACGGCCATAGGCAATGATGCAATTTCACGTATACGAAAATGGCTGATAGCAACAAAACTGGAACTTGCAGCGCAGAGGAAAAGAAAATGGAGGGCACGCGCGGAGATCGTGCTCGCGGTAGGCGAGCATAAGGTCTCAGCCGTACTTGAAGTACCTAGGAGTCATCATTGACTCAAGAATAACGTTCAAGGAAAATCTCTACATATCAAGGAATTTTCCTATAAATCTCTCGGTCAAAGATCTGTAGAGGCTGTATAATCTAGTGTGAGGCAACCACTCAGCTATTACATGCGGAGTCCGCCACATCGGGGTCGGAGCGATTTATTTCTACATACTGCTTTGTCTACGAAAGTGTTGCCAGTATAAAACTTCTATGTGACCTCGGAATTTACGGCCGAGCAGCTAATGGCGGTAATTAGTACAACCTGTGATGCGCCTAACTTGCAATACTTTACATACAGGCGTATTGATGGATGCATCGGATAGCTAAATGTAAAAAATGGCTTAAAAACACAAAGCTTTATCAACGATCAAGAGACAGGTTAAACGTTTTTCAAAAGCAAACTATATGTAGAGCTACCCGCATCTGTCTAAAGCAGGAAATCTAGAAAGTGAACGCTGAAGTTTTCTAGATTTCTTTGGTTAAAATTTCATTTCGAAATATTTGGAAACAAAAAACTCTAGAGCCAATCGCGAAACGTGCAACGCCGTCGAGTGAATCCGCTAACAATAAACTGATCTGCTTACCGGACTTAGTTGGAAAAATCCCTAAAAGAGTGAATGCAAAACGACTGGAAATTGAGGTGCATAGCAGGAACGCCATAACTGATAATAAATTGGATTTTGCAATGGAAGATCAACAGTTCATCTGGTATTTTCACCAGTGAAGCTAGCACAAATTGCAATAAAAAGGCTAAGTGGAGCTAAGGAATCCTGTGTCCCCATTACTTTGGATGTTAAAAACTCATTTAACATTGCGAATTAGGGAAAAATTTTGGATAATTCGCTAGAGGTCATAGAATCCGTTTATCTCAGAATGCTTGTCCCGGCTACTATCAGTCGAGAACCCTTTTATATGATATCGCAGATGGTATTTGACGAAGTGTCGAAAGAATCCGGGGCTAATCCTGATAAGCATCTTGGATTCTTAATTATCAAGCGAACTGCGTCGAGTAAGTGCAGCGTCCGAGGCCGCCAACATAAAAGGAACAGCTCATTATATGGAATTTGGACATACCGATGTACATTCAACTTGAAAGTCTGAATGAAGCGGATTAATACTTGATCCAACCTATGAGCGGTCATGGATATTTCAAATCCCACCTCTATAAATCCATACATGAGGAGTCATATTCCGCGACTACTATCAGAACGTGGAATAAGAAGATGTCTATCACATTTTCTTTATGAGGACGCTGAGCAGATTTCAATAAATTGTAAGAGTTAATTTGTCCCCATATGCTTTGCTAACAAAAGCGATTGACGACGAAATGAAATGGAGGGGAGTTAGCGATATTGCAGCAGACCTTATGAAGCTAGAGTTCTCTAGAGATTTGGTCGATGTGATGACAATTGGGGAAGTATCATCAAAACCCCCGTCGTGGACTTCTTTGTAAAATAGTTAAGTTCTGGTTACAGAGTGTCACTTAAGGGTAGCGTGCTACCACGACGCCCATTGAAAACGTGTATATACTCGTATGTTGTTGTTTTTCCAAAGTGGATTAATTGAATACAAAAAACTTTTACCTACATTCATACAGTGCATTTCATTAAAAAACCCTAAAAATAGCATGCAAAACTCCGTCTGCGACATCCTCCAAAAAATGCCTCTACAATCAGATTGATTAAATCTCCAGACTTGTAATAACTAACAAAATGCTATCTGAGGCCGCTGTAATTACACTAAGTACCTTAGAAGAACTAACCGAGTTGGCACTTAATTGCATTTGAAGTGCTTGCCAGTGTTTGCCGCAGATAGCAAACGCCACTCTAGTCTTAATCACCACACGGAGAAGTTGCAAAATGTGGCGCACCTTCAATATTCTGTGGCTACTTGTGGCTCTCCTCCATCCATCGAACACATACCCAGCTCGTGCGTACGATGGAGCGGAAACATTCGCAAATATCTCAAAGCTCATAGAAAAAATTCGTATGGAGCGCGCAATCGAAACACTGGTGGTCTTTGATGCCGATCTCGAGCAGGGATCCTGCCTGGACGACGCTACTTTAAAATCACTAAACACAAATATTTCCATTATCTTGCTGAGAGCGACAAATCACTGCAAGCGGCAGGGTTCCGATGTAAATCGCGAAATACTGGTAGTGCGTTGTGTGAGTGAACCCTTCCGGCCGCAATTTTTGGCTAAAATGATAGATTGTCTTGGAGTGGAACGCCAAGTGCGTATTCTTTTTATGTGGCATGCACGCTATGTGAAACAATCGAAGCGTAGACGCAACGAACTACAGCAACAACGGCAGAAACTTTTCGAATACTGTGCACGCACGAAGCTGCTGAATGTCATGGGCGTTTACAGTGACTTCGAAAGCGACGGGCACTTCTATACATACAGTCACTTTCCGAACTTCCATTTGCAACAGCAAAGGTTGTGGCAAGAACCTTGTTTTCCCGTACGCGTGAAGGACATGCAGGGCGCTGCCCTCCGTACGCTGCCTGATCAAAATGAGCCGCGTTCGATAGTCTGGCGTGACCACTTAGGCCGGACCCAAATAGGTGGTTACATGGCGAGAATTATTAAGGCATTTGCTGCGAAACAAAACGCAACCCTCATCTACCCAACAACAGTTGAACCGGACGTCACGTACGAGTATGCGGAGATATTCAAAATGCTACAGAATGAAACGCTCGATGTGTTGATGGGATTGACTGGCATCGGTTGGATGTTGAATAGCTCGGAAGTCTCAACACCTCTACTTCCGCTCTTCTGGACACTCATGCTGCCGCTGCCACCTCTGCCACCCACTAGCGATATTTTCCTGCTGATATTTATATCATTTCTCGGCATCGTCATGCTCCTTCTACTGGTGATCTTCTCAAGTCTGCTCACCCTGGAAGCTGATCGCGGGCTTCGGCATCGTTCGTGTAAAAGAAGCTTCAATTTGTTTCTGCGCACTCTTACGAATGTAACACTGCGCAGCATCCTAGGACAGGCGACACATCTGCACATTTCAACTGCGTCACTGAAGCGGTTCATCTGTATTTTGCTCTTTATAGCCGGCATCTATGTGAACACTATCAGCACAGCCTATCTGCAAACATATCTCACCAGCAGCCCCAGGCCACAGCGAGTTAACACCTTTGATGAACTCCTCCATATACCGACGCGTATACGAATTTCTTTAACCGAGTACACCGCACTGAAACATTTTGTTGGCACGGAGTTTGTTGAGAAGTACAAAAATGTATTTCTTATAACGTCATCCATCAACGATTACTATCAACAGCGTAAAACGTTGGACACACACTATGGCTACACGGTTACGAGTTCTTTGTGGACGGCGCTGGAGGAATATCAAAGAGACTTGGGGAGGCCACTATTTTATATTAATAAAAATATGTATTTGGCAGGCAATTTGCAGATGGGTGTACCCATGGGCCCACATTCCATTTACCGAGAAGAGTTCAATACATTTATCCACAATTCAATAAGTTCGGGTCTGATGAATCACTGGCAAAATTGGGTGTACACTGACATGGTCGCTGCTGGGAAACTCAATATAACTTTACCAACACAAACGAGGCAGGGACATATCCTAACCACCGAGGATCTATATTGGATATGGTGGCTGTACGGTGCGGGAATGGGACTGGCTTTTTTAGTTTGTCTTGTAGAGCTTTTTTGTAAACGAAAGCGAGACAAGTAATAAGCAACAATGAACGATAAAAAGAACAATAGGTGGGCACGCAGATGTTTTAAAACATAATAATTGCACTATAATTTCTATAAAACAACAAAAAGTTTTGCTTATATGTATGTATAATATAAGTAGAAGTTCATATATGGTGAAGTAAATTTTTTGGTTGTATTTAAAGTAAGCCAGATTTGTATTTCAAAAAGTGATTTGACAGTTTTGTGTTTGGTGAAGCGAGTTGGGCGTTACGCGTTCCAAAATAGAGGTAAAAAGAGAGAAATTAATAGAGGATAAATGATTATTTGCACGAAAAAAAATCGATAATGCGACAAACGATCCTTTCTGAAAACGGCACAGTATGAGGAACTAGCTTTGGAAACGCAGTGGATGTGGGAACATCCAACCTCGTACAAAGCTACCAAAAGTAAGCTAAGGAGCTAAGTATACGAAAATAAGAAACTTTATTTTAGAAAGGATGACGTGTATCATGAATTATATAAACAATATCTTCGACACCAAATACTGGGTTGCCAATATTCGACGGACCCATGTGTTTTTTTTAATTAAAAAAAACACAATTTTTTTAATGTTGGCGATAATAATCATTTTTTTTGGTTCAAGTAGATTTGTTGACATCACTTTTTGAATATGATATCTCTCAAATGGCCGCCTTGACCCTGTACGGCGTATTGTGCCCGTTTTGCAGCATTTTCCATAGTTTTAAATATCCCCACAAGAAGAAGTCAGCGTTAAATCGGGCGAACGCGGTGGCCAGTCAAAATCGCCATTTTTGGACATCAAACGACGAGGAAACAATTTCTTCAAAAAATCGATTGTGGTGCGAGCTGTGTGTGGTGGAACGCCGTCTTGTTGAAACCAGAACTGCCTCATCGCTTTCGACGGATAATTGACATCACAATTTTCTTCTTCTTCCTCTTCTTTTCACAGTTGACTTCTTTTGTTGAATGTAAATTTCAACAATTTGAAATGAACGCGAGCGCTCCTCGCGTGGCGTGTACCGTTTCATGGTAAAAATCTGCTTGGACTGACGCTTACAACGCGGTATGTCATTAAGCGATTTGATGTCTCTGTCAAAAGATACAGGGTTGCCAGATGAGTTCGTCGAATACGGGCAACCCTGTAGATAGCTCTGGTAACACAATGGACTCTATAGTATAGAGGGGACATCTTTTTTACAGATCAGCCCGCACTACCTAACCTAACCATGCACGAGAATCCCATCACGCAAAACGGAAAATATTCTAAAAATTATGATCAGGACTTACCATCATCACTTGAAGTGGTTATTGAGTTCCCAATTTTGATGTGGTTGCACCACTTTAAGTAATGACGAAAGTTCTGAGGCCGCCCCGTCAGAGCTGGTCGATAAGGTGAAAATGACCAAAGTGAAAGGTCGAAGCAGGTGCAGAAAAAAAAGAAAATTTACTGCTAATTGATACAACAAAGTATCGAATGTAACAGCAAACTGGTGGGTCCAATGATTGCGTTCAAGTAGGTCAATAGCCGAACATATCCATAGAACCATCGAAACCGTCGACACGGATCGGCATGTGAGGACTCACTCCAGTGCAGGAATTTACAATTAGGTAGTCAATGTTTGGAATTGTTTGCCTAAGGAGAATTATGACTTTCTTAGTTTTTTCCACAAAATACTTTTATTTCACCCAATATAAGAGTAAATAAAATGTAACTGTATGTCTGCATTTTTTTTTTCTATGAGTAATTCCAATAAAATACTCGTATGTAGCAAAAACCTAAACAAAAGTTAATAAATTTTGTCTATCTATTCTTTGGCGCTAATCAGTCTCGCGCCAACAAAGTGCAACTTTGGACTAACCAAACAATTGAGTAGTAAAGTTCTCTCTCGACGAACAAAACTAACACTCTACAAGGTTCTCATCATGCTTGTCCTAACGCATGGCGCAGAAGCGTGGGCGATGACAACATCCGATGAAGCGACGCTAGAAGTGTTTGAGAAAAGATTCTGCGAAAAATGTTTGGACCTTTGCACATTGGCAACGACGAGTATTCTAGGCGATGGAAAAATGAGCTGTATGAGCTTTACGACATAAACATAGCGCTGCGAATGAAGATTCAGCGGTTTCGTTGTCTGGGCCATGTCGTCCGAATGGATATAAATGATCCGAGAGGGCTCTCGATTGATAGTAGCTGCATATAAGCCTTCGAGATAAACGGATTCTATCACCTCAAACGAATTATCCAGAATTTGTCTCTGAGTTGCGATGTTAAATGAGTTTTTAACATCCAATGTAATGGGGACACAGGATTTCTTAGCTCCACTTGGCCTTTTTATTGCATTTTGTTCAGGTTTCACTGTTGAAAATACCAGATGAACTGTTGATCTTCCTTTGCAAAATCCAATCTATTATCGGTTATGGCGTTCCTGCTATGCCGCTCAATTTCCAGTCGTTTTGCATTCACTCTTTTAAGGATTTTTCCAGCTGAGTCCAGTAAGCAGATCGGTTTATAGTTAGCGGGTTTGCCGGACGGCGGTGCAAATTTCATGATTGGCTCTGGTGTTTGTTGTTTCCAAACATTTGGAAATTAAGTAATTTGGGGTATTTTCAGGAATTTGTTTTACAATAAAAAAAAACGAAAAACGATATTTACAATTTTTAGGCTTTTTATTGAACTTTTATTGAAAAAAAAAATTTACCTTAATAATTTTAAAGGCTGCGAAATTTATAAAACCATAAAAATTCAACGATTCCCACCTTTACTCAAAAAGGAAGTCATAACAAACCAAAACACAAACATCACAAAATCAACAGTAAGACCAGGTATAAGTTATACTGATGCAATAGCCTCATCAAATCCACAGGTAATAGAACCAGAACTACCATAACTATCAAACCTCAAAACAACAAAAATATTGATGAACTCAAAGACATGGTAAAAACTGTAATCACCCTAATGACTAATATGATGAACATAATAACAATGTTAATGCAAAGCTCGAATGGACGAAAGTAATAACACGAAAATTCTTATCTGGAATGCAAATGGACTAACTCGGCAATATTTAAAGCTGAAGCGGTTTTTGATTGACAGAAAAATTGATATTGCGTTAATTGCAGAAACACATTTCACAGACAAAAGTTATTTAACATTTCCTGGATATAAATTATATGCAACTAATCATGCCGTCGAAAAAGCTCATGGGGGAACAGCCATTATCATCAAAACAAACATAAAGCATACTGAAGGACTGCCCTATGTGTCACCTCACACCCAAGCCACGTCTATAAAAATTGTTGACAACAATGGACCCATATCAATAACTTTTATCTACTGTCCATCACGACATTTGATAAAGACGGATCAATATGATGTTTACTGTAAGACATTAGACTACAAATTCATTGCTGGAGGAGATTTTAACGCAAAACATACCGACTAGGGTTCAAGGTTGACTAATAAAAAAGGTATATATTTATTTAGCGCAATCCATAAAAATAATTGCAGGTTTATAAGTACGGGTGAACCAACTTTGGGGCCTACGGATGTTCAAAAAATTTCAGATTTAATCGATTTCTGTATAACAAAAAATATTAACCATAACCAGCTGAAGCTCAAACCAAGTTATGAACTATCTTCTGACCACTCGCCGATAATATAGGGTGTGCCATGTAAAATTTGCTTTTTGAATCGGCTATAAAAAAAAACTAATCAATATTTTTTCAAACTTTTTTTTTTATTTTGAAGATTGAACATTGTCATTTATGAATGTAAAATAATATCGTTCAAATGACTTCCACGACTGGCTTTACAGCATGATTCAATTATTAAAGGTTTGCTCAATAGTGACATTCGATTTTTGACATTCCCTTACAAAAGGTTGTATTTAAGAAGGTGCATAAAAAGGAAAAAATTAAATCCTTTTTGGTAAAAATGGTAGCAAAATAGTATTTTGTTACTCAAATGGAAACAAACTGCGACCGGTTTAAAAAAAAATTTTAATTAATATCTGAATGTAAATAATGGTATAGATAGAAGTGATTAGCGGAAATTACCAAGTCTAATATTAAAACAAGATTTTATTTTGTGAATTAATTTTTAAATTTAAAACCAATTGCGAAGTTTCGCCAATATGAAACTATTTTGTTAAAAATAAATAAATAATTGGCACGTACAATTCCGTTAGGTGTTTCGCCGAGATCCTCCTCCTATTTGTAGCGCGCGTTCCACAATTTGAAGGCCCTACAGTTTTAAGCCGATTCCGGTAGATGGTTTTTTATGAGAAGCTCTTTCATACTGGTACTGTGCTTTTCTAAGCCTTATCTGGACACTTTATCCATCCATAGGAAGGTGGGCTCATTGGAAACAAGTTCTGCCGAATTGTTTATAATAAGGTCTGCAATGTAATCGATTGCGTCGGGACTATTCAATAATTCTCCCTGCTATAATTCTTTAGCAAACGCGAGCTCTTTGCAAAACATGAGTTCCGTTTAAATCACCACATCATAAGAAATAAAGCTTTGTAAATTCTCCATCTCGATCTCGGATTGCGTCAAATACTCTATCATGTCCTGAATTAAGCGGTATGTATTCCATGTCATACTACCATAGTCCTGAACATACCGATGAAAACTCTTGAGCGAGTTGTTGCTCGTAAGCAGTCCATTTTGAAAATGAAATATTTTTTCTACAAATTTTACTTTTCCTCCACTTTTAGTCAAAATTTCTAGAGGTAGCAACCCAGTGTCTTGCTAAGGGAGCCGATTTGACAAGAAGGAAAGAGAAAGCTGCTTACTGAGCAAATCTTTTATTATTGAATCATGGCTTTACAGTAGGCAATTCGATCAACCCAATTTTTAAGCATATTTTCGATTGTTTGCGCTCCAATTTCATGAATGGCAACTTCGATTTCGTGTTTTAAAGCATCAATCGTCTCTGGATGGTTCGCATAGCATTTGTCCTTAACGGCGCCTCACAAAAAATAGTCCAACGGGCTTAAACCGATGTGAAAATGAGCTTCATCAGAAAAGATGATTTTTCGGTAAAAATGTCAAACGATTTTCTGCCCATTGAGCGAACCGAAAACGCATTGGATGGTCATTAGACTTCAGTTCTTGCACCAATTGAACTTTGTAAGCCTTCATACTGAGGTCTTTATGCAAAATTCTCCTCAAAGGAGTGCGTGAAATGTCCAATTCTTGAGAACGATGACGAGTTGAGGTTGTTGGATGTTCACGCACATTTTCGGCTACATCAGCAATGTTTTCGGGTGTACGATCCGCTTTCACGAACACGATTAACAAATTGATCCACAAACTGTCTTGTTGGCAAATCTTTTTATTGGAATTTTTTTTTCAAACTTCTCACAGTTAGAGTAGAAGACTCACCACTTTGGAAATAGGTTTTGCTAAATAAAAAATTTTCAACTACTTTTTTGCAATTGTTTCTACATGAAATCGCTCGTTTAAGTAATTACGATCATTTTGAACCCAGAATTATTAAAATCGGTTCATTTTTGACTAAGTAATGGGCATTTAAAAAACAATTTTTCTTATATAATTAAAAAAAATCGAGTTTGAGCCGAAAAATAAAATTGCCGATAACTCTTGAAAAAAATTTTTTTCGGGCGAACAAAAAAATACGTGTCTCATTATTTTGACCAGAGAGCAACATATTTAAGTTACATCGAAATCGAAGAACATGACCCGAATAGCCCGGTTGAATTGAAATGGAAAGCATCTGTATTCGTCTTGGCACTGGCCATGATGAAACAAATTTAATAATTTTCCTAACTAATTGTTAAAAAATGTACTTACTAGTTGTCAGTATGACAGATGTATGATTAATCTAGAAAAAAAAAACAAACATTCTTTTAACAATGAACCTGAAGTTGACCCTCGCGAAAAATTGGACCTGGCGGTGTTGTTCATTTTAGCTCTTCTATTTATCTGATATACCAAAATAAAATAAAAAAAAGTTACTAAAATTAAAAAAATTACAAAATGGCGCGGTTTTGAATTTGACACTCTGAAAATCGGGGTTTTTTTCAGCTTTTTAATAAAAAAAATAGGAAATTATTAAAATAACAATAAAATTCTAGAACGAGCGATAGCCATAGATGTTGTGAACATCATAAAATTTCAGGCGATTCGGTTGAAAAGTTTTGTTTGCTTTTGACAAAACCAGGCCGAAAATCGTCGGTTTGAGATAATTGAGCTCAAAGTTTTGAGAGTGGATAAGGCGACCATTGATGCCGCCGCGTGACGAATCTGATTCTACCTGCTAAAACGACTGTACAACCGAAAATACTGGAAATATCCTTCCAGTATTATTCTTAAAATCCTATACTCTCGAAATATCAAAAAAAATCGATTTTTTGAAAACTCTAGACCACCCTTAAGGCCACAGATACCTGTAAACGGCCTTATTTTCCCTGATTTTCATTGAAATTATTTAAAATGAAGAAGGCACTATATTTTTTTTTTTTCAAAATTGGCATACAGTTTATTTATACATTCAAATAATATAACATTTTTTTATTTTTTATTTTAATCATGTAAAATGGCGGATGCCCACTCAATTCTTCCAGGACGGTCGCAGCGGGGCTTTTCAATCGGCGGGCACTGTAGCATCGGCGTCAGTGCGTCAAAAAATTGCGAAATAAAATGCTGAAAAAAAAACTATTTTTAGGCCGAATTTTTTCTACTATTTTTGCTTCGAAAAATTATTTCTTCTAAAAACTTTCGGAAACTTGTATTCCCATAGAAAGTAATATCATAAAAAAGATGTGTGCAAAACTTCAGGGGATACGTCAATTCGAAAAATGTAGTTTTGAGAAAAACGCGTCTAAAGTTTCAATACTTGAAAATTCCTTTCCCAGCGCTCGAACGCAAAGAATAGAGTCGTCCCGGTTGAAGATCTATTATATAAGAAATACTTAAATTTAAGTTCTAAAAATTTTTTTTACATGTTCTTAAAGGATTATGTTAGCATTTTACGAAAAAAAAATTTTTTTCTAAATTTTACAGGTATCTGTCCGCTTTATGAAATTTTAACCAAAGCTGAACAGAGAAATCTAGAAATCTTCGACATTTACATTTTTGATTTCCTGCAGTAGAGAGGTTCGGGCAGCTCTACATACATAAGTAGAATAAGAATCTGGAAAATTCTGAAAGAACTGCTTCTTTCTGTCTCTGTCTCAATAATTTTTTCTGTTACGTCTCTCCTTTCCTCTATGACTATCTACCCTTTTACTTTCCAGAGCTTTAAATGCAATGGGCGTTTTAGCCCAGTGTTTCTCGGTGCTTCTTGGCTCGACCTTTTCAAATTTCTCTTCAAACAAATTTTGACTTTCCGGTTTTCACCACCTTTGGATTTTATAGCTTTTTTTGTTGTATAAGGCCCGAGCAAAACAACACCTCCCATACGAATTTAATAAAAGCTGTCCCCGCAGTTTCGTTTATTCTCTCTCATACATACATACATAAATTTTTTATCTTATATTTAAAATCAATTCCAAAAACAACTAAATCTCATTAAACCAAATCTGATATCTGCATTTACTCTTTCCACGTTCCACATTTCACGTTCCCCTTCATCAATTACTTCTCTCTTACAATACAAAACGTTCCACAATAAAAACAACACTGCTCATGCCCAGTCCACAGAGTAGTAAGTACCACGGCAACGTCATATCTTCCACACGAATATCGTGAAAGTGCTCGATGCTACTATTGTCCTTGAGCGATAATTTTCCAGTTGCCAACATATCCATGAAAGTCATTGTGCGCCATTGTTCCAAAAGACCTGTTTCGATTACTCGAAGTATCATCTTGTTCAAAGGCTCCATTAGGTATGAATTCTCAGTCATGGGTATGCTCACCAATATACGGTCAGAAATCTTTAAAGTTGGTGCCAAACAGAAAACTTTTCTCTCGAATGTTTGTTGTTGTAACTCGAAAATAGGCCAAATTGATTCCGGCATACTATAGCCATATGTTGTGTCATACTCACCACGATGACGCTTAAATGTTTTGGTATCTTCTAGTTGTAATATATCCTTGAATGTTTTATTGAAAGCAGGTCCCATAGTTTGTTGGACAACTTCGATTTCATTGCGGTCAAACATGACTTTGAAATTAGCGCGTCGCATATCATCGAATGTAAGAATGCTCGGCTTCAGTGGAGGGCTCATGAGCAACGATTGGAAGTAAGCTGGATACAGGTTGTTAACGAAGAGGCCGAGTAAAAATAGAAAAACGTAAAGTATTTTCATTGAAAGAATTGGACGTTTCCGTATGAGTAGAGATAGACCAAAAACGCCACGAAAGATATTTTCATTAACTAATACATTTACCAAATTGAAGTCATTTGACTTTTTGTAGAATTTATGATTTATAAAATTGTCCAGAATTGAGAAGAGTAAACCCAAAACCGCTAAAATTGTGATGGCTTGGGTCGTGACGACCATCAAGTATATTTTCGAATATTCAACCGGTTGCGGACATGGCAATACAATAAACCATTCTTTTGACTCCACTGGATACGACTTCATAGAATAGTTGATATGCACATGAAAAGCTGTTGAGGCCACAGTGATTGCCAAGTCCATCATACCTTCCGTGACATAATCACTTAGAACGCTCAAATGTAGACCGTCACCTGGTGTGACCGGATGTAAATATTGGAATGTGACATTGTACTTTTCCGCAAAGGCGATCATCAAACGGCCAATGTAGCCACTCAAATGTTGTTGACCTAAGGCGTCTTCATAAATCATAGTACGTGGCTCAGATTGTCCCGGCAGAGTAATGAAAGTTTTTCCTTGGAGATTAGTGTAATGACAAGGAAAGTAGCTCTGCGTTTGGTTCAATGGCTCGGGCATCCAACGTCCACTAGGAAATGGGTAATATCGATAGATCAGTGATTCTGTGTAGAAGTCATTGAAGATCGCGATCACATTCGACATAAACTGAACTTCCAAGTAGTTCCGTAACGTAGTTAGAAGCGCGGACGAGGGTTTTGCGACTGCGATGCGTAAAATAATGCGAGTCTGGCGTCTGTGTTGTAAGTTGGCGGCCATAATGCTGAGTAGCTTGAGATTGAGCTGTTCTTTCAAGCAGATTACTGTGAGAATTTTACTGTTGAAATGGTCCTTTAGCTTGCCTTCCGATGCCTTATAGCCCGAGACGAGTATCAACGGTATTTTTAAGTGCTTCCACAGTTCGTCAATAGGTAGACAAGTTTTGTTCGCTGTTTGTAATAGAAAAAGTGTATCAAAGGGATCCTCTTCGTAAATTCGGCGAAGTGTATCGAGAAGCGGATCATCCACTGTCATATCCTGGATAACTTGTAAATGGGTTGAGCCGGTGGCGTTGAGCAGACAGAGCAGCAGCAATGAGCGTAGATACGATGTTTTTAATAGCCGCATGTTTGAGTACTAATTAAGACTTCGGTCTTTTTCCACCCAAGTTCTATCCGTTGTTGTCAGGGTAGTTGTCGTTCAATGAGTCTGTTTGCTAAAGAAAGAATAAAAATGTAGTAATTTCCATTTTTTTAAACAATTAATTCTTTGTTTTTTTTCTCGAAATTCATAAAAATACTTGCTGAGACCGCCAAATTGTTAATTTTGAAGCTTCGATCAGGCACAATATTATCTCTTAATAAAACTAATTTCTGATTGATTGGTTTTAGATGAATCTCCAAGGACTTGTGATGATCCCCGCAAGGGACTTCTGTAGAAACGGTGTCCCCACGATAACTTTTACAATTATTAATATTATTTTGAAAATTTACTAAAGTCAAGTGGAAACATGATTTATTAATGCTATGTTTTTTTAATTTTGTAAAATGAAGCAATTGAGTAGAAAACACAAATTTTTGAACCTCATTATTTTTTCGTACCTCTAACTATCCTTAACCCCTTAAAGGGTCGAAACCGATTCTTGAAAGTAAGATTAATGTAATTTTTTTAATGCAGGTCTTCGGTTAATTTTGACCCAGCCCCTCTCAGTCAGATATTGTTTTTAATACATTTTTCTCGAAACCAAGTTTTTCAAGTCGGCAGGGTTCATAACTCGAACTAATCTGATTGACGTTAAGTTCTAATTTTATATTACTAAAGATATTCTGCATAGAAGTACGTAGGAATTTTTCTTTGATGCATTTTAGAAATTTTTTTGTAAAAATTTCCAGACTTTCTTTGCTTAATTTTGAACTTAAAAAACAAAACTCGATGTACGAAAAAACAAGCCCATACATATAATACGCTAGGCATGCATTAGCTTATCAAAAGTATGTACCCTATGATAAGGATGTACCGGGAATGCTTAAATAAAACAGGGCAGAGTTAAATTTCAGACAAATTTATTTTATATACTTCAAAATATGACTCGTCTGAAGCAACACACATGTGCCAACGTTTAACCCAGACGCATGGAAGGCCAATGAAGGGATGGCCTTCGACTGAAATCTGCTTCCATGAAGTGGTAACTTCAACTTGGGAAACAAAAAGAAGTCGCCCGGGGCCATATCAGGTGCTCGCACGGTGTTTGGCCAATTAATTCAGCACAAATTGGGCTCGGTGCCATGGCGCGTTATCATCATGCAAAAGCCAAAAATTGTTTGCCCACATTTCCGGCTGTTTGTGAAGTACAGCATCTCTCAAACGCTTCAAAAGAACGCTGACTGTTTGGTCTACCAACATAAGAAAAAAATATGGGCCGGTTGAAACGTGCGCGGTTCGTTTAAATTAAACATTCCCGGTACTTTTTGATCATAGGGTATGTATAACAAACAAAAGTTCACTTTAAATTATAATTGGCATTCCCAGTTGGCTGGTCGCGTGCCATTCGAAAAACAAGGCAAAAAATACGATTTTGTTATATTGCATGGAAACAAAAATTTATGTTATTTGCAACTTGTATAATAAAAATTCTATTAAAAATGTCTTTTCTCCAAAAAATATGTCTTTTCTCCAACAAATAAGTCGACTTCCAAAACAAAAATTGTTGCTTTTTGCTAGGAAGTCCTGTTTCCTTCGTATTTAAGTAGTAATTTTAAGCGTCAAGTCGGATTTATATCTGCACTTAAACAAATTTCATAAGCAGCCAGCCAACGATTTTTCCCTCTATGGACAATATTTACATTCTTTATTCTTCACATTTCAAAAAATCTATTTTAATCCACCACCTAAGATTCTTTTATTTCAGACGCGCACCTCGAATGCTAATAGAATCGAATATTTCTTAGCTAAGCAATTAACTACAACAATAATTGTGCGCTGTTGGGCGGTGCGCTTCGAACAATCGCAACTTCACTTAACTCAAGCAAACTCTCCACTAAGTTCTGCTCATTTCCTGAACAACTAAAACTAAATGCAATGGAGCAACAGAAAATGTCATAGACTTTAACACTTTTTTTAACATTCAAAATAGTATTCACCTAAAAGAACAGTCTCCGAGGTATTAAAGCCGCAGCGGTTGCATTTGCTCTCTATTATTGGGGTTTTTCTTCTTAGAACCTTAACAGCGCATTTGACTATTAGCAAAGCCAAAAACCCCAGAGGATTTAGATGGGATAGTTAATTTGCGTATATTTCAAACGAAATTATGAAAGAGCGCCGGTTTGACAATGTGGAAGTATTTGTGCAACAAGGCGGGAGTGGGAGAAAATTCGAGTTTGTGTTTATCGCCAGTGCACAGTGGTCCCGCCGCGTAGGAAGAGCGTTCATAAGAACTTTTGGCGTGGTAAATGACTTTTTAGTACGTTTTTAAGTTGAGAAATGTTTTTATTTGTTAAAAAACATTAAGACATATAAAAACTAATATATATATAATAAGCTATAATAATAATAATATATAATAAAGTAATATATAATTAATATAAAAAGTGAAAGGAAAATTAGGTACAAACATATTTTTTATATAAAATTTTTTTGTTTCGTTTAAAGTATACTTTGATGCCAGTTAACCTATTCTTATTTATGAAAACAATAAAATATTCACTTCCAAAAAAGTTAATGTACTTAGAAATACAAAACTTTTGACTCAGTAAATCTAACACTTCTCTTGACATCTTAGATTTCTTTTTACATGGTAATTTTCGTAGACTAATTAGATATAAATGGATCGGAATTAAGAAGAAGCTTGTGCAAAAGATCCGTGTTAGCTACAGTTCTTGAGTGATGTCTGGTATTATCACGTCTGAATTGTTTCACTAATTTATTACATGATTCAGCTGCCTCCTCTGATAATTCTCCAATTGATAATAAACAATGATCGATCCCCTCCGACCCATGACTGAGCACTTTATGAACTGATGCAGGTAAATTATACCATGAATATTTACTAACTAGAATTTTAGCAGTGTCTAGGGCGTATATTTTGAATTTATTCGAATTAATTTTAAAACCAGATGAAAGATGTGTCTCTGCCTGTGTTCGCTCGGAGAAGGATTCGTAGAGTTTGTCACCTCGCCCGACTCCCGCTTTCTCAACACACATAATTCGGTTTCAGTTAACCAATTACTGTACTTGGCAATTAGCCTTGTTTTTGATCTTTGCACTTTTTTCCAGTGTTGAGAAATCCATGAACAGATCCAAGAAACACGATTTTCAACGTCTTCTAAGGTTAAATTCTCAGAGTTAGGTAAAGCTTGAATTATGTTCTTCAGTACGTGGCGACATCAATCAACGTCATTTTTAACGCTATTGTAACATAACCACGTGTTCAGAATATTCATGCCCGTAAATGAGCACTTCAAATTTACACCTAAAACAAAAAAAAAATCTTTATTAGCAATCTTGGTAGAATCACATTTTTCAAAGTCCTACACATAGGTACAGATTAGACCCTATATCAAGCGCAATCGCAGGTCATGGCAGCTGGAAATTATTTTTCCTTGAAGAGGACATACGTAAGAATATTTTAATGTATGCTTCATTTGTGCAGATTCGTGCGAACTTAGTTAAAACTTTATAAACTTCTTATAAAAAAAAATTAACGGCAAATTTTAAAGTACGTATTTCGTACGGTCTGAAAACCTATTTAATAATAATTAAAAAAGATAACAAAACGTTTAACATGTCGTACATACCTTCAGCTTGAATTTCCATTGTACAACAGGTCATAAACACAGTAATGCTTAGAAAAATAACACTTCACGGAACTGCGTAAGTACGGAGCGGAGACCACGCAAACTATCACTTTTCAAATTCTCTTACTTTGGAGGCACAATTATAAGTGAATTGTTTGTGCAGTTGAAATTTCTTTTGTACTCTAAGTTACTATGACTATTGAACTAACATTTACCTAAATATTGTTGCATAATTTTAACATGACTATTTTCATCCAATGTCCTATGGCGGAACCACTGTGCAGTGGGAGTATATTATCACACGAGGCGAATCTATACAAAGTGAAAGAGAATAGAAGTGTGGCGTGAATGAAAAGTAGATAAAATTAGTTTGTCGCGCCGTCACAACACAATACGTTTGAGGTTCGCTTTAAATACCGTACAATTGAAAACAATGTGCGAAATTCAGTAAAGTGGGCACAGATAAGTTGAACTTTGTGTACGTCTGTTATACTTGGACTAATAGGCACACTTCGAAACGTGAGTCAGTATATCGCGCAACTAGCAAGCACAGCACTCAGACACAATTAAGTCCACTGTACTGCACTCGGATTCCCTCTCAATTTTCTTTAACTCTACCCAACCTCCGAAGAAATCTGAGTAGATCTTGTGGTACTAAGGAGCCAAGGTGGTCGCTTCTTAAGACATCAGTGCCAAAGACCGCAAACCTGATTCGAGCGAATGCGGGGCAGATGCACAGAAATTGGTCCGCCGTCTCATCCTCTTCTCCACATGCCGGGCAGAGTGTCGGAGAGTCTGAGATGTCCACCTTTTCCATATGCTTTGCTCATAGAAAGTGGCCGTTATCAGTCCAACTAACCTCCTACAGTCCCCTCTGCTTAGTGACAGGAGGAACTGCGACAGTCGGTCGAAAATGACAGGTAATATCAGTTTTGTCCATAGATAGATATCTACAGCCAGTCATCCGTAGATATCTACAGCCAGCCAGAGCGATCGATGCAATGGAGAAGACTGATGGGATTAAGGTTGGTGCACTGCCCCGAGATGTCGAAGACAGGGGTACCCAGTGACCTTATATATATACAGGGTTGGCCATATTAAACTGACCCATGTGATTATTAAAAAAATATGGAAAAAGAAACATTTTTTTGTGTTTCATTGTGAAAAACATTTAATTTAGTTCAAGGAGATTCGTTTACATCACTTTTTGAGTATGATATCGCGCAAGTGGTCGCCCTTAGCTCGTATAGCGTAATGTGCCCGTTTTTCGGCGTTTTCCATAGTTTTGGCCAGCGTCTCGGCCGATATGGCGGCTATTTCCCGTCGGATATTGGCCTTAAGTGCGCCTAGTGTATTTGGCTTGTTGACGTAAGCCTTAGATTTCAAATAGCCCCAAAGAAAAAAGTCCGGTGGCGTCAAATCCGGTGATCGTGGCGGCCAGTCAAAATCGCCGCTTTTTGATATCAAACGGCCAGGGAACAAAGTCTTCAATAAGTTGACGGTGGCTCGTGCTGTGTGTGGTGGTGCGCCATCTTGCTGAAACCAGAAGTGCTCCATACCATTTTCACGAACAATCGGCATCACAAAATCGGTTATCATGGCCCGATAACGCTCTTGATTGACGGTCAATGGTTGGTGTTGACCATTTTCAAAGAAGAACGGCCCAATAACCATATCAGCGCAAATGCCACACCAGACTGTAACTTTTTGGTCGTGGAGAGGTACCTCTTCAATAATTTGAGGGTTTTCAGTGGCGTAGAAACGGCAATTTTGCTTATTTACGGTTCCGTTCAAGGAGAAATGGGCCTCATCACTCATAATGTTTTGATGCCAAAAATCCTCATCAGTTTGGGCCATTCGGACGACAAAATTGGCATATTCCAAGCGACGAGGCTTATCGGCCGGCAACAGTTGTTGATTTAGTTGTATTTTGTACGGGAATATCCCCAAATCCAAACGAATGATACGTCGTAGAGTGGTCCGAGGGATGTCCAACTGAGCAGAACGACGATTACCTGACGTTCGCGGCGATGACTCGATACTGGCTCGTACGGCCGCAATATTTTCGTTAGATCGTCTTGGCCGCTTTTTATTTGGACGTCGGGTATTAGCCACAGTGCCGGAAGACAAAAATCTTTTGTGCATTTGTTTGATTGCGTTCTTTGACGGCGCACTTTTCACTTTATTTTTTTTTCTCCACGCACGTTGCGTTTTTACAATCGAGAAGGAATTTTGAATGTACAGCTGAACAATTTCAGCGCGTTCTATTGGGGTGTACTGTTTCATGGTATAAATCTCCTTCGACTGACGCTTCCAACGCGGTATGTCATTAGCTTATCTGAAATTACAGTAAAAAGTTATAGGGATTGAGTCAGTTTAATATGGCCAACCCTGTATATATAATTGGCGCGTACACCCTTTTTAGGTGTTTGGCCGAGCTCCTCCTCGTATTTGTGGTGTGCGTTTTAATGTTGTTTCACAAATGGAGGGACCTACAGTTTCAAGCCGACTCCGAACGGCAAATATTTTTCATGAGGAGTGTTTTCATGGCAGAAATACAATCGGAGGTTTGCCATTGTCTGCTGAGGGGCGACCGCTATTAGAAAAAGCTTTTTCTTAATTTTGGTGTTTCACCGAGATTCGAACCTACATACGTTCTCTCTGTGAATTCCGAATGGTAGTCACGCACCAACCCATTCGGCTACGGCGGCCGGCACCCAGTGACCTTAATCGCAATAATATCGTCATTATGTTAATTAATAATAACCCATGGGACTGTGCCTCTAAAATAGTACGTAGTAAAATGAAGCGACCAGTACAACCAACATGCCCAACTCTCTTGAACCAGTTGTGGGAGAACAATTCCTTACGCTATACATACATCCATACTAGACTAACTCCACGTACCGCTTGTGCATTCGTACAGTCTGGTCTGCCTTCAGCACGCCCTCAGAAGATGCGGCGCTCATCATAGCTGGCCTATGTCCACCCGATCTGATAGCGCAGGAGGTGTGTGAAGTGAAAACAAAGAAGCTCAACCGAGCCCAAAGCGATCCGTTGGTACGCAGAAAAACTATAAATCAGCACTGGGTAGGACGGTAGCAGACACGATGCGACAGTGCCAAAAAGGCAAGTAAACCCATCAATTCATCCTAAAAGCTGAAGCTTGGCTCCAGGTAAAGTACGGAGCGGAGACTATTACAGCATCCCTTTATCGCTTTGGACACGAAGACACTACATATGGCGAGCAGTAAGTACACCTCTGCATTTATCATATAAGATGGGTTTGAGTCACACATCAATATTATTTTTATACCATATTTGTCAGGTTTATTCGGTATATACATTCGAAATTGGCATCGGCCTCTGAACACAAGCAATTGCTCATCTATTGTACAACAACTTGTTGGAGTGTAAAAACTGGTGCTTTTCTTCACAATGCCATCACATAGTTCTCTTAATCGATCTTCTCTACGACGTTCCTCGAGAGTATTTTTATCGTCGAATCTCAAACAGTTTGTTAGGAACTCAAATCTAGATCCCGACATCGTTGCTCTAAAATATGGTACTCCTGTGTCTTCATCAAATAATTCTTTTACCGTGACTGAACTCATCTTTAAAACTCCAGACAAATAATATAAACCTATCAAGGCTTTTATTTCAGTAATGGTAGTGCTCCGAGTATACGATGACCTAATAAGGCGTTTTTCAATAGGTGCGCTTCAACTTTTTTCCGATAGGGAGGGCGAACGACGCAATATTTTTTATTTTTCGCTTGTCATTTGTAAGCTTCATTAGTATACATTTCATCATGGAACGCTACACACTTGAGCAACGATTGCAAATCGTGCAAATTTTTTATGAAAATAATCGTTCTGTTGCTGCTACTTTAATCCAGATTTTTTCCAAAAAATCATCTTCAGTGATGAAGCTCACTTTTGGCTCAATGGCTTTGTCAACAAGCAAAATATGCGTTACTGGGCAGAAAGCAATCCACACGTGATTCATGAGGCACCGTTGCATCCCGAAAAAATCACTGTTTGGTGCGGTTTACATTAGAGGTGGAGAACTATCGATGGCACTATCGTCATTATCGATGGTTTGGCACTATCGAGCTGTCATACTATCGATGGCGCTGCATTACCGATAGTGCCGATAGTTCATCGATAGTTTGGTTTCACATCACTGCAATACAATTTGCCGCATTTATTTGTGGCGTCGTTTGCACTTATACTATAAATATAAATTTTCTTTGTGAATTTTAAAGTGATTAAATTTAAAAGTTGATAAATTTCAAAGAAATGGATCGCTTCATTCAGAAAGGTAATTATCATGACGTATTTTTTAAGCCATTTTAACCAAATTTTTGTCAAATACAAGGTAAACGTCGCGGCTCTACTCCGGTTTGCGACTGCACCTCCTCAGACTCCGAAAAGGATGTTGTGTCCGAGAAACAAACACAAAAGATCAAAAATAAAATATCTGAATTTTGGAAATATTTTAAGCGGTCCGACGACAAAAAATTTGCAAAGTGCCTAAACTGCGCAAAAGAATATAAAACAAGCGGAAACACTTCGAATTTGCGGGACCATTTAAAAAGATTTCATCCAGATTTAAAAGACCACGCACCGGATTCTAGCACAACAGCTACACTTGCTGATAACGACAACACAGCATCTACAAGCAGCAGTTGCAGGTCCAGTATGCGCTCTATGGACTCGTATTTGAAAAGAGCCGTATTCTACGATGCAAACAGTAAGCGAAAGAATGATATTGACAGAGCCCTAACCGAGATGATAGCCAAAGATGTGCAGCCATCCAGTGTCATCGAAAATGAAGGCTTTATAAAGTACACGCAAGTCTTGAATCCAAGGTACAAGCTTCCAAGTCGAACGCAATTAAGAGATGTGCTGATGCATAATTTGTTTCGAGAAACTTCGGCCAAATTGTCCGCGATGTTGGAGAGTATTTCAAATATTGCCGTCACATGCGACTTGTGGACCTCAAGTGCAAATGTAAACTTTATAACCGTAACATGCCACTTTCTTCATGAGTATACCATGAAAACAGCATCGTTAGCCACACGCAAGTTAATTGACCCAACTAATCACTCGGCTCAAAATATTGCAAACACCTTGCGAGAAATACTAAACTTTTGGAATGTTTACGAAAAAACTATTTGCATCGTTACAGACAATGCCAGTGCAATGCTAAAAGCGTGCGAATTATTAAATATACGGAATCTTCCATGCTTTGCTCATACCTTAAATTTGGTTGTCCAAGATGGACTCAAATTGGATAAAGACGAAGCATTTAAGGCTTTATTTACAAAATGTAAGGTGATAGTGAAATTTTTTAAGAAAAGTTCCATAGTAAATGAAAAATTCAAAATGGTTCAAGATAAATTTGCTTACACCCTTTTACAAGAAATGCCTACAAGGTGGAACAGTTTCTATTACATGATACAACGAATCCTGGCAACGCACGAAGCTATTGCAACGGTTTTACTGTCCGCTAAGCATGCACCTCTTCCATTTACGGCAGAAGAAATAAATATTCTAAAAGATATTGAAAAAATATTGTCATTTTTCCATCAAATTAGTGAAAGAATTTGTGGCGGAACGTATGTGACAATTTCATTAATTATACCTTTGACATATGGCCTGTACCGAAAAATACTAAGTCTATCACCACAATTGCAAACTCAGGAAGGAGAGACAATGAAAAATATATTATTGGAGTCCATTTCAAAACGGCTATCTACGTACGAGGAACGAATTGTGACGAGAATAGCAACAATAATAGATCCGAGGTTTAAAAGAGATGGATTTCAGCAAATTGTGAATGCTGAGGAAGCAGAAAAACTTTTGGAAAATGAATTGGTGAATTGCACTAGTGAGGAAATCCCCATCAACGCCGATTTGGACCTCAGCACCAAGACGCAGGACTCCTTCCTTGATTTCTTAGATCACCGTGCCAACGATAAACGTGGAAATGCGCGCTCTAATGCCATAATCGTCAAGCGGCAGTATTTGGAGAGAGCTCTAGCTCCTCAAGATATGGATCCCCTATTATGGATTAAGGTGAAATTAAATAATTAATTATTGATAAACAACATATAATTTTTAACATTAAATTTTATTACAGGTTAACCAGATGGACTTTCCATGTATGATTAAGTTAATTTCAAGATATTTGTGCATCCCCGCAACATCTGTCGAGTCCGAAAGGGCATTTATATTAGCAAGGCGGGACAAATTGTTTCTGACAGAAGAACGCGACTTAAGGAAGGAATCAAAATCTTTGGATTAAGTAATATTCTTAAATGAAACAATCTTTATATGTATATATGTACATGAAAATATGTATGAAAACTTAAAAAGGATTCCTAAGCAAATTATCTTGTTATTAACAAAAAATTAATAAAATAATCTAACAAAATATTAGATTTTTTTTAGCATCAAATCAAACAACTGTTGCACTGTTTTTTTTTTGACTATCGATCCACCATCGATCCACTATCGATAGTACTATCGTCACTATCGATGGTTTCGAAAAAACTTTCACCCACTATCGATGGCGTCCACTATCGATATTTCTCCAACTCTAGTTTACATGCCGGCGGCGTAATTGGCTCATATTTTTTCGTTGACGAGAACGATCGCTACGTTACTGTGAATGGAAATCGATACCGCGACATGATAAACTATTATTTTTGGCCGCAATTGAATGGTATGGACTTAGACGGCATGTGGTTTCAACAGGACGGGGCCACAAGCCACACAGCACACGCTACAATTGATTTGTTGAAGAGTAAGTTCGATGAGCGCATTATTTCCAGAAATGGACCGGTCGAATGGCGGCCGCGCTCGTGTGATTTGACGCCTCTCGACTATTTTCTTTGGGGTTATGTGAAGTCATTGGTCTACAGTAACAAGCCGGCGACGATTTGTGAGCTCAGAGCCAATATTGAACGCGAAATTGCTGGAATTTCGGCCGATTTATGCAAAAGAGTGGTCGAAAATTGGGTTCAACTATTGGACTTCGTAAAACGTGCACGCGGTGGTCATGCAAAAGAAATCGAATTTCATACTTAAATGTATATGTTCAAGCTCGATAATAAAAAAAAAATTAGTTAAAAAAGTCAAACCATTTGTGTTTTATTCAAAAGCTCAAAAGTTTTATTCAAAAAAGTTGAAGCGCTCTTACTGAAAAACGCTTTACTTGTAGAGCTATCATCTTCGTCGTAGTTTTGGCGATCGTTTTCATATTTTCGACGTTGTAAATTGACTTCAGCATTAGTGTAACACAAAATACGTTGCAGAGATTCGTCATCAAAAAATAAAAACCAAGCTTCTAATGGTGTAGAAATTTGTTTAGTACGTCCTTTATTACCAAGTGGGTGTAATATAATGCTTCATCGTGGAGTACCTCCAGATGATTGCGGAGCTTCTCCACTCCATTTATGTCTGTTTGAGCCGTACATTCTTTTGGGCACATCCAACACTTTTAGAAAATCACTTGTTCTTTCTGGTAAGTTATCCAATATTTCGTCCTTCTCTGAAGAAGTTTCTTCGCCAAGAAAATCTTGAATGATTTCATCCGTCTCAGCGTCAAAATCTACACCTCCAACAAATTCATCTTCATCAGATTCACACTCGAGAAGTCGCTCAATCATATCATCACTCCACTGTCTTCTGGAACCCGCCATTTCACTTTACAGCTTACAACACTGAATCTAGAAAATAAATGTACTTAGTAACACAAAAACAATAAAATCACTTTATTTGCAGTTTTTAAATGGAAATTCACTTTGTTCACAGTTCAAAAACAGCACAAATACTAGAACAAAAATTGAACTTACTTTCCTACCCATGGGTGCTACAGCACCTCCCAGTGCTAATTGTTTAAACCACTTACCGGCGGAAAAATTATTTTAAAACTGATGAAATGTCAAGGACGGATGATATTATGAAAATAGGCAAAACACAAACACCACCAAATAAAAATTTGACCACTTCTAGGGTTAAATTAAATATGAATTCTCGTATGCTAAAATGACTGTTTTGTGTAAAATATAATTGCTGTCCTAAAATGTCATTGCTGTATTGGTTTTGGCATTGGCCATGATGAAATATATTTAATAATTTGCCTAACTAATTGTTAAAAAATTTACTAGTTGTGAGTATGACAGATGTATGATTAATGTAGGAAATAAAAAAAAAAAATTATTTTAAAAATGGCGCTGAAGTTGACCCTGATGTACAAAAATCAAAAACAAAAAAATTATTAATCAGTATGACTGTCCCGTTACTAGAATAAAAAAATGATAAAATGGCGCGGTTTTGAATTTGACACTCTGATAATCGGGGTTTTTTCAGCTTTTTAATAAAAAAATACGAAATACTTGAAATAATAATATGGTTCTAGTACGAGCGATAGCCATAGATGTTGTGAACAACATCTTAAAATTTCAGGCGATTCGGTTGAAAAGTTTTGTTTGTTTTTGACAAAACCAGGCCGAAAATCGTCGGTATGAGATAATTGAGTTCAAAGTTTTGAGGGTGGATAAGGCGACCATTGATGCCGCCGCGTGACGAATCTGACTCTACCTGCTAAAACAGCTGTACAACCGAAAATACTGGAAATATCCTTCCAGTATTATTCTTAAAATCCTATACTCTCGAAATATCAAAAAAAATCGATTTTTTGAAAACTCTAGACCACCCTTAAGGCCACAGATACCTGTAAACGGCCATATTTTCCCTGATTTTCATTAAAATTATTTAAAATGAAGAAGGCACTATATTTTTTTTTTCAAAATTGGCATACAGTTTATTTATACATTCAAATAATATAAAATTTTTTTATTTTTTATTTTAATCATTTCAAATGGCGGATGTACACTCAATTCTTCCAGGAAGGTCGCAGCGGGGCTTCTCAATCGGCGGGTACTGTGGCATCGGCGTTAGTGACCTGAATACAAAAAACCAAACATTGTTTTGTTTATTAATGTCATAATTTCTATATGAATTAAGACAATGGAAAAAAATCGCGGAATAAAATGTTTCAAAGAAAAAAAAATGAATTTTGGGCCGAATTTTCCTACTATTTTTGCTTCGAAAAAATTATTATTTCGAAAAATGTTCGAAAACTTGTATTCACATAGAAAGTAATTTCATAAAAAAGATGTGTGCAAAATTTCAGGAGATCGGTCAATAACTTTTCGAGTTATTGTGTACGCCAATTAGAAAAATATAGTTTTGAGAAAAACGCGTCTAAAGTTTGAGTACATGAAAATTCCACCTTTCCCAGCGCTAGAACGCAAAGAATAGAATCGTCCCGGTTGAAGATCTATAATATAAGAAATACTTAAATTTAAATTCTAAACTTTTTTTTACATATTCTTAAAGGATTATATTAGCATTTTACGAAAAAAAAAATGCTTTTCTAAATTTTACAGGTATCTGTCCGCTTTATGAAATTTCAACCAAAGCTGAACAGAGAAATCTAGAAATCTTCGACATTAACTTTGTTGATTTCCTGCTGTAGAGAGGTGCGGGCAGCTCTACATACATAGGTAGAATAAGAATCTGGAAAATTCTGAAAGAACTGCTTATTTCTGTCTCTGTCTCAATAATTTTTTCTGTTACGTCTCTCCTTTCCTCTATGACTATCTACCCTTTTACTTTCCAGAGCTTTAAATGCAATGGGCGTTTTAGCCCAGTGTTTCTCGGTGCGACTTTTTCAAATTTCTCTTCAAACATATTTTGACTTTCCGGTTTTCACCACCTTTGGATTTTATAGTTTTTTTTGTTGTATAAGGTCTAAACAAAACAGCCCCTCCCATACGAATTTGATAAAAACTGTCCTCGCAGTTTCGTTTATTCTCTCTCATACATACATACATACATTTTTTATCTTATAATTAAAATCAATTCTAAAAACAACTAAACCTCCTTAAATCGAATCTCATATCTGCATTTACTCTTTCCACGTTCCACATTTCACGTTCCCCTTCATCAATTACTTCTCTCTTACAATACAAAACGTTCCACAATAAAAACAACACTGCTCATGCCCAGTCCACAGAGTAGTAAGTACCACGGCAACGTCATATCTTCCACACGAATATCGTGAAAGTGCTCGATGCTACTATTGTCCTTGAGCGATAATTTTCCAGTTGCCAACATATCCATGAAAGTCATTGTGCGCCATTGTTCCAAAAGACCTGTTTCGATTACTCGAAGTATCATCTTGTTCAAAGGCTCCATTAGGTATGAGTTCTCAGCCAAGGGTATGCTCATCAATATACGGTCAGAAATCTTTAAAGTTGGAGCCAAACAGAATACTTTTCTTTCGAATGTTTGTTGTTGCAACTCGAAAATAGGCCAAATTGATTCCGGCATACTATAGCCATATGTTGTGTCGTACTCACCACGATGACGCTTAAATGTTTTGGTATCTTCTAGTTGTAATATATCCTTGAATGTTTTATTGAAAGCAGGTCCCATAGTTTGTTGGACAATTTCGATTTCATTGCGGTTGAGCATGACTTTGAAATTAGCACGTCGCATATCATCGAATGTAAGAATTCTCGGCTTTAGTGGAGGGCTCATGAGCAACGATTGGAAGTAAGCTGGATACAGGTTGTTAACGAAGAGGCCGAGTAGAAAGAGAAAAGTGTAAAGTATTTTCATTGAAAGTATTGGACGTTTCCGTATGAGTAGGGAAAGGCCAAGGACGCCGCGGAAGATATTTTCATTAACTAATACATTGATCAAATTGAAGTCTTTTGACTTCTTGTAGAAAATATGCTTCATAAAATTGTCCAGAATTGAGAAGAGTAAACCCAAAATCGCTAAAATTGTGATGACTTGGGTCGTGACGACCATCAAGTATATTTTCGAATATTCAATCGGCTGCGGACATGGCAATACAATAAACCATTCAATCGACTCCACTGGATACGACTTCATAGAATAGTTGATATGCACATGAAAAGCTGTTGAGACGAAAGTGATTGCCAAGTCCAAGATACCTTCCATGACATAATCACTCAGAACGCTCAAATGTAGATCGTCACCTGGTGTGACTGGATGTAAATATTGGAATGTGACATTGCACTTTTCCGCAAAGGCGATCATCAAACGGCCAATGTAGCCACTCAAATGTTGTTGACCTGAGGCGTCTTCATAAATCATAGTACGTGGCTCAGTTTGTCCCGGTAGAGTTATGAAAGTTTTTCCTTGGAGATTAGTGTAATGACAAGGAAAGTAGCTCTGCGTTTTGTTCAATGGCTCGGGCATCCAACGTCCACTGGGAAATGGGTAATATCGATAGATCAGTGATTCTGTGTAGAAGTCACTGAAGATCGCGATCACATTCGACATAAACTGAACTTCCAAGTAGTTCCGTAAGGTAGTTAGAAGCGTGGACGAGGGTTTTGCGACTGCGATGCGTAAAATAATGCGAGTCTGACGTCTATGTTGTAAGTTGGCGGCCATAATGCTGAGTAGCTTGACATTGAGCTGTTCTTGCAAGCAGATTACTGTGAGAATTTTACTGTTGAAACGGTCCTTAAGCTTGTCTTCCGATGCCTGATAGCCAGAGACGAGTATCAACGGTATTTTTAAGTGCTTCCACAGTTCGTCAATAGGTAGACAAGTTTTGTTCGCTGTTTGTAATAGAAAAAGTGTATCAAAGGGATCCTCTTCGTAAATTCGGCGTAGTGTATCGAAGAAAGGATCATCAACTGCCATGTCTTGGATGCGTTGTAATTGCGTTGAGCCGGTGGCGTTGAGCAGACAGAGCAGCATCAATGAGCGTAGATACGTTGGTTTTAATAGCCGCATGTTTGAGTACTAATTAACACTTTTATTTATTTCCACCCAAGTTCTATCAGCTATTGTCAAGATAATTGTCTTTCTTGTCTAAGAGGCTGTTTCCTAAAGAAAGAATAAAAATAAATACTAATTTCGATTTCTTCTAAACAAGAAATTGTCGGTTTTTTTCTCGAAAATGTGAAGAATATTTCTTGAGTCCGGCAAATTGTTAATTTTGAAGCTTCGATCAGGCACAATATTATCTATTAATAAAACTAATTTCCTTTCATTGATTGATTTTAGATGAATCTCCAAGGACTTGTGATGATCACCGCAAGGGAATTCTGGAGAAACCGGCTCCACAAAAACTGCGATTACTTTTACAATTATTAACTTTTTACTGGGTAATTTTGCTAAAATCCAGTCGAAATATGATTTATTGATGCAATGTTTCTTTAATTTTGTAAAATGAAGCAATTGACTAGAAAAAACAAATTTTTGAAACTCATCATTTTTTCGTACCTCTGACTCTCCTGAACCCCTTAAAGGGTCCAAACCGATTCTTAAAAGTAAGTTTAGTATAATTTTTTTAACGTAGGTCTACAGTTAATTTTGACCCAGGCCCTCTAAGTCAGACAGACATTTTTAGTACATTTTTCTCGAAACCAAGTTTTTCAAGTCGCCTGGATTCATAACTCGAACTATTCTGATTGAGGCTACATTTTAATTTTGTATTAATAAAGATATTCTGCATAGACGTACGGAGGAATTTTTCTTTCATGCATTTTAGAAATTTTTTTGTAAAAATTTTCAGACTTTGTTCTTAATTTTGAGCTTGAAAACCAAAGTTCGATGTACCAAAAAAACAAGCCCATACATATAATACGCTAGGCATACCACAGTTTATCAAAAGTATGTACCCTATGATCAGAAAGTACCGGGAATGCTTAAATAAAACAAAACAGAGTTAAATTTCAGACAAATTTATTTTATAACCTTCAAAATATGACCCGTCTGAAGAAATGCACATGTGCCAATGTTTAACCCTTACTTCCATGCACCCCTGATAGGCCGACGAAGGAATGGCCTTCGACTGAAATCTGCTTCCACGAAGTGGTAACTTCAACTTGGGAAACAAAAAGAAGTCGCACGGGGCCATATCAGGTGAATACGGTGCTTGCACGAGGGTATTTACTGGGTGTTTGACCAAATAATCCAGCACAATTTGGGCTCGGGGCGATGGCGCGTTATCATCATGCAAAATCCAGGAATTATTTGCCCACATTTCCGGTCGTTTGTGAATTCCAGCATTTCTCAAACGCTTCAAAAAAACGCTGACTGTCTGGCCTACCAACATAAGAAAAAAATATGGACCGGTTCTCACGTGCGCGGCTCGTTTAAATTAAACATTCTCGGTACTATTTGATCATAGGGTATGTACAACAAAAAAAATTCACTTTAAATTATAATTGGCATTCCCAGTTGGCTGGTCGCGTGCCATTCGAAAAACAAGGCAAAAAATACGATTTTGTTATATTGCATGGAAACAAAAATTTATATTGATTGCAACTTGTATAATAAAAGGTTTATTAAATATGTCTTTTCTCCAACAAATAAGTCGACTTCCAAAACAAAAATTGTTGCTTATTTCTATGAAGTCCTATTTCCTTCTTATTTAACTACTAATTTTAAGCGTCAAGTCGGATTTATATCTGCACTTAAACAAATTTTATAAGCAGCCAGCCAACGATTTTTCCCTCCATGGACGATAGTTGCATTCTTTATTCTTCACATTTAAATAAAATCTGTTTTGTTCCACCACCTACAATTCTTTTATTTGAGCCACGCACCTCGAATGCTAATAGAATCGAATATTTCTTAGCTAAGCAATTAACTACAACAATAATTGTGCGCTGTTGGGCGCGCTTCGAACAATCGCAACTTCACTTAACTCAAGCAAACTCTCTACTAAGTTCAGCTCATTTCCTGAACAACTAAAACTAAATGCAATGGAGTAACAGAATAGATCATAGCCTTCAACACTTTTTTTTTAACATTTAAAATAGTATTCACCTAAAAAAACAGTCTCCGAGGTATTAAAGCCGCAGCGGTTACATTTGCTCTCTATTATTGGGGTTTTTCTTCTTAGAACCTTAACAGCGCATTTGACTATTAGCAAAGCCAAAAATCCCAGAGGATTTAGATGGGATAGTTAATTTGCGTATATTTCAAACGAAATTATGAAAGAGCGCCGGTTTGACAATGTGGAAGTATTTGTGCAACAAAGCGGGAGTGGGAGAAAATTCGAGTTTGTGTTTATCACCAGTGCACAGTGGTCCCGCCGCGTAGGAAGAGCGTTCATAAGAACTTTTGGCGTGGTAAATGACTTTTTAGTACGTGTTTAAGTTGAGAAATGTTTTTATTTGTTAAAAAAACATTAAGACATATAAAAACTAATATAATAGGACTATGAATAAGTTCGTGCGGTTTTTTTCGAAATTTGAAACTTTATTGACGTAAAATGGTTACAAATTTAATATTCAAAATATTGTCCATCACTTACTACTACTTTTTCCCATCTTTCTGGCAATTCACGGATTCCCTTTGTGAAAAATTCGGTCGGTTTTGCCGCAATCCACGAATCGATCCATTTTTTGACTTCATCGTAATTACGGAAGTGCTGGTCAGCCAGGCCATGTTGCATCGATCGGAAGAGATAGTAATCGGATGGCGCAAGGTCTGGACTATACGGCGGGTGGGGTAGGACATCCCATTTGAGCGTTTCTAAGTATGTTTTGACCACTTGTGCAACATGTGGCCGAGCATTGTCATGTTGCAAAATAACTTTGTCGTGTCTATCGGCGTATTGCGGCCGTTTTTCTCGCAGTGCTCGGCTCAAACGCATCAATTGTCGTCGGTAGACATCCCCCGTAATCGTTTCATTCGGTTTCAGTAGCTCATAATACACAACACCCAGCTGGTCCCACCAGATACACAGCATAACCTTCAGGCCATGAATATTCTGCGCCGACGTCGATGTTGAAGCATGGCCAGGGTATCCATACGTTGCCCGACGTTTTGGATTGTCGTAATGGACCCACTTTTCATCGCCAGTCACAATTCGATGCAAAAAACCCTTTCTTTTGTGCCGTTGAAGCAGTTGTTCGCATGCCATAAAACGGCGTTCAACGTCTCTTGGCTTCAATTCATACGGCACCCAATGGCCTACCTTTCGGATCATTCCCATGGCTTTTAAACGTTTGGAAATGGTTGATTGATCAACTCCCAAAGATTTTGCAACCTCTTCTTGCGTTTGAGCCGGATCTTGATCGAGCAATTCCTCCAATTCGGTATCCATGAACTTTGGCGGCGCACCCTCGCGTTCTTCGTCTTCCAAGCCAAAATCACCACTTTTAAAGCGTGCAAACCACTTCTGGCACGTTCGCTCAGATAGAGCATGCTCACCATAAACTTCCACCAAGATACGATGACTTTCGGCTGCTTTTTTCTTCATATTAAAATAATGAAGAAGAATTCCCCGCAAAAACACATTATTTGGCACGAAATTCGACATTTTCAAGTGTGGTAAAAATATTGTTGTTTACGCTTCAAATAAAAAACTTATACTGACGTTTGTGCCTTACGACAGTAGCTCTCCAATGAATGTTTGGAAATGTGGATCGATGGAATAATAATCAAGTTACGCCATCTGTTGTAAAACCGCACGAACTTATAAATAGACCTATTATATATAATAAGCTATAATAATAATAATATATAATAAAGTAATATATAATTAATATAAAAAGTGAAAAGAAAATTAGGTACAAACATATTTTTTATATAAAATTTTTTTGTTTCGTTTAAAGTATACTTTGATGCCAGTTAACCTATTCTTATTTATGAAAACAATAAAATATTCACTTCCAAAAGAGTTAATGTAATATACTTAGAAATACAAAACTTTTAACTCAATAAATCTAACACTTCTCTTGACATCTTGGATTTCTTTTTACATGGTAATTTTCGTAGACTAGATATAAATGGATCGAAATTAAGAAGAAGCTTGTGCAAAAGATCCGTGTTAGTTACAGTTCTTGAGTGCTTTCTGGTATTGTCACGTCTGAATTGTTTCACTAATTTATTACATGATTTAGCTGCCTCCTCTGATAATTCTCCAATTGATAATAAACAATGATCGATCCCCTCCGACCCATGAATGAGCACTTTATGAACTGATGCAGGTAAATTATACCATGAATATTTACTAACTAGAATTTTAGCAGTGTCTAGTGCGTATATTTTGAATTTATTCGAATTAATTTTAAAACCAGATGAAAGATGTGTCTCTGCCTGTGTTCGCTCGGAGAAGGATTCGTAGAGTTTGTCACCTCGCCCGACTCCCGCTTTTTCAACACACATAATTCGTTTTCAGTTGACCAATTACTGTACTTGGCAATCAGCCTTGTTTTTGATCTTTGCACTTTTTTCCAGTATCGAGAAATCCGTGAACAGATCAAAGAAACACGATTTTCAACGTCTTCTAAGGTTAAATTCTCAGAGTTTGGTAAAGCTTGAATTATGTTCTTCAGTACATGGCGACATCTATCAACGTCATTTTTAATGCTATTGTAACATAACCACGTGCCCATAATATTCATGCGCGTAAATGAACACTTCAAATTTACATCTAAAACAAAAAAATCTTTATTAGCAATCTTGGTAGAATCACATTTTTCAAAATCCTACACATAGGTGCAGATTATACCCTATATCAAGCGCAATCGCAGGTCATCGCAGCTGGAAATTATTTTTCCTTAAAGAGGATATACGTAAGAATATTTTAATATATGTTTGATTTGTGCAGATTCTTGCGAACTTAGTTAAAACTTTATAAACTTCTTATAACAAAAATTAACGGCAAATTTTAAAGTACGTATTTCGTACGGTCTGAAAACCTATTTAATAATAATCAAAAAAGATAACAAAACGTTTAACATGGCGTACATACCTTCAGCTTGAATTTCCATTGTACAACAGGTCATAAACACAGTAATGCTTAGAAAAATAACACTTCCTGGAACTGCGTAAGTACGGAGCGGAGACCACGCAAACTATCACTTTTCAAATTCTCTTACTTTGGAGGCACAATTATAAGTGAATTGTTGGTGCAGTTGAAATTTCTTTTGTACTCTAAGTTACTATGACTATTGAATTAACATTTACCTAAATATTGTTGCATAATTTTAACATGACTATTTTCATCCAATGTCCTATGGCGGAACCACTGTGCAGTGGGAGTATATTATCACACGATGCGAATCTATACAAAGTGAAAGAGAATAGAAGTGTGGCGCGAATGAAAAGTAGATAAAATTAGTTTGTCGCGCCGTCACAATACAATACGTTTGAGGTTAGCTTTAAATACCGTACAATTGAAAACAATGTGCGAAATTCAGTAAAGTGGGCATAGATAAGTTGAACTTTGTGTACATCTGTTATACTTAGACTATTGCGCACACTTCGAAACGTGAGTCAGTATATCGGCTTTTTTTTTTTTCTTGTCGGGACAATCAGCAAGTGCTGTACACAATTAAGTCCATTGTACTACACTCGGATTCCCTTTCAATTTTCTTTAAATCTACCCAACCTCCGAAGAAATCTGAGTAGATCTTGTGGTGCCAAGAAGCCAAGTCACTTCTAATAATATCGACATTATAGTAATTAATAATAACCTATGGGACTCTGGCTCTAAAATAGTACGTAGCGACTAAAATAGTATCCAGCGACCGGGACAACCAACATATCCACAAGGAGCTTAAAATAAGTATAAAATTATTGCCTCGAAAAGCACCACATGGAATTCCAAATGTCGTCGTTGAGACCGCCAAATCGCTTACGCATATTGTGAATAACGCGCTACAAAGTATAGAAGTGACTCAGAGATTTATAGGTGCGAAAGATTTAAGGCTGCTTACCCATCTTCTCTTCTTAATTGGCGCTATAACCGCTTACGCGATTTTGGCCGAGTTTAGCAAAGCGCGCCAGTCGTTTCTTTCTCGTGCTAACCGGCGCCAGTTGAACACACCAAGTGAAGCCAAGTCCTTCTCCACCTGATCTTTCCAACGCAGAGGAGGCCGCCCCCTTCCTCTGCTACCACCAGCTGGTACCGCATCGAATACTTTCAAAGCCGGAGCGTTTGTATCCATTCGGACGACATGACCCAGCCAACGTAGCCGCTGGATCTTTATTCGCTGCGCTATGTCTACGTCGTCGTAAAGCTCATACAGCTCATCGTTCCATCGTTTGCGATATTCGCCATTGCCAACGTGCAAAGGTCCAAAAATCTTACGCAGAAATCCCATGCAGAAGACGTATTCATCAGCAGCCGTAAGAGAGTTGCATCATCGAGTCCAAGTCATTAGTGAAATATGATATTTTGGTGTTTGGGTGGATCACCAAATTAGCTTCCGGAACTGCTTGGAATACGCCACAACAAAGCTGCGATTGGGATGGTAACCCTGGCCAGAATAGAGGAATAGCGGACAACCAATGTAGCCGCCAAGACAGGTTCTGGCTGGAGAGGTGAAGTCTATCCTCCTATATTGCGCGTCTTTCTGGGGTGCCGCATTCCAGGAAACTACACATACCACGTACCGCTTATGTATTCGTAGAGACTGCCCTGCCTTCAGCACACCCTCAGAAGATGCGGCGCTCATCTCAGCTGGCTTATGCCCACTAGACCTGATAGCGCAGAAGTGAAAACGATGAAGCACTACCGATCAGTTGGCACGCAGAAAAACCATAAATCAGCGCTGCGTAGGACGGTAGCAGACACGATGCGAGAGTGCCAAAAAGGCAAGTAAACCCATCTCTTCATCTTAAAAGCTGAAACTTGGCTCCAGAGAAAGTACGGAGCAGAGACTATTGCATCACCTGAATCATAAGTGGTCATGACAGTTTTAAATCATACCTTTGTCGCTTTGGACACGAAGACACTACATATTGCGAGCAGTGCACACCAGCAGCTTCGGTACAGTGAGCAGGCAAGGAGAAGACCAAAACGCCAAGAAAGAGCGTAAACCAGCCAATCCACTCAGCGGTAAATATGCGGGTAAACTGACTTCATCACACTTAGAAAAGAACAGTGGGTAACAGTGGAATTCAGGTAGATGCAACTTCTGACGCCTTGCATCAAGACAGTAACTGACGTTGAGTCTAGTGCTCAAATTCCCCTTCCGACAAAAAACTTTGCGCTGGCACCAGGAAGATCGCTGAATTAGCGCTAGGAGGTTTAGTTCGTGCTGATGTTTCATATAGACTGAGTTAGGCCCTCGATACTTCCTCCTCATAAAAAAAGAATCAAAAATATTTCCGATTGCATTTATTTTACACACTCTTTAAAACACATTCTGAATCACTGCATTGCACAGTATAAAAAAACTGCTTTAAGTTCCAAAATTACGGTATAGCTTTCAAATCATTCCCAACTTATCCGAACCCTCCTATCTAACTTCTTTTCCTCGGCTACTGACTTCTTCGTCGTTCTTTTGTAATAGATCAGCTCCGTGCAAAATATCAAAAGAGCTAAGCTCACGCCAAGCCCATACATCCACCACAGGCAATACAAATCCCCCAAACTGAGCGGTTTAAACTCCACGGGCTCCCCTTCAGTCATATTAATTTTTTTCGCCGCCCTCATGTCATCATAGGCCTCACGTATCCATAAATCAGATAATCCACCGCTATTTACCTGGTGGATCATATTGTTGAGCGTTTCCTTAAAGATTGAGTGTTCCTGTAATGGTATTCCTACTGGAAGTGTTTTTCTTAAATACATCTGTTCGCTCACGTAGAAAAGTGGTCGCGGTAAATACGATTGATGTCTTGACAACACCGACCAAAATGGACTGATTACAGAGTAACCAAAGCGTGGGTCTAAGGATGCGCGTTGGCGCTGCACTTCACTAATTGAATCAAGTAAGAAATTTTTCTCCACGATTTGTGGATCGATATAGAAATGGAGATAATCATAAACATAATGATTTACTTTAATTTTTATTCCTAAATGGTAAAGTTCTTCGAAAGTTAACGCACGGGAATATTGATGTGGATTGCTGGTTATATACGATTTAAGACCAGCTGCAATAAATGTGCTCATGAAAATGCCACTGAGCAACAGACAAATATACATAAAACGTTTCGTGAATTTTGCCTTGACGTGGACGACCGAGCACGAGGGCTGACCAATTATACTACGGAGCACAACATTGGTGAATATCCAAATAAAGAAACGTACACTGCTTGTTGGAGAACGTCGCCGCCAAAGTAAACTTTCCAAGGTAAGAACGAATGAGAAGATGAGGAGTAGTAACAGGAGAAATAGTCCCAACACAGAATTGAGCAGGAATAAAAGTACTTCGCTATCGGGTACCAGTGGTGGAAAAGGTACCATAATAGTCCAATCTATTGGCATCAATGGTGTCGATGCTTCAACGCCAGCCCACTTTACGTCTGAAGACAAAATTCCAGTCACCATGTCGATGGTATCATTACTTATTAATGGTCCCCAAACATAAATATTGACTAATTGGTCCGGGTTCACTGGACTCAGATAAGACAGTGTTCCGTTGTTTCGCTTAGCGAACTCTCGTAGAAGTTTTGTGAGAAATCCGCCGACCTGCACTTGTCCATACCGATCACGCCACACAATATTCCATGGTTCGACTTCATTGACAATAGTACGTATGGCAGCACCCCTAAAGTTTCTTATGCGATCGGGAAAGCAATCTTCAACCAGTGTTTTGCGTTCTAGATGAAACTGAGGAAAATAGCTGAAAGTATAGAAGTGTCCATCGTCCACGTAGTCTCTGTAAATGCTGATCACGTTCAATAAACGCATTTGGGCGCAATATTCGAAAAGTAGTTGTTGCTGTTGTTGAAGTCCTTCACGGGTTTGCATAGAAGCAGTGTTATATTCGGTATTCCAGATGAAGAGAATGCGGATATAACGTCTGTTTGTGAGACAACCGACCATCTTCTCTAATGAATCCGGCACAAATTTATTCGGTAAACAACGAATCAATAGAATCTCATCATTGGAGTAGCTGGGCGAGTACGCGCAAGAGCTATCGGCTTGCAGTAGTCTAACAGTGCCATAAGCGCTGAGCATTCGGATGGAATCGTCACAGAGACAACTCTGACTTGAGTTGTAGGCGTTGATAATAAGAAACGAGTAGATTTTCCGCTCCACTTGAATTTTGTTTATAATTTCGCTGATGTTGATGCTCAAATTATTTGCGGGGTTCCAGTTGATTGATAAGTGCGCCATCAACAGTGGAGAGATGAGGATTATTATTGCGCTGCTTACAAGCAACATTTTCCGGTAGACTCGATTTGCGCTCTTTAAAAATCGCTATAAGACTATCTTTTGAGTAAGCGTATATTTGCTTATATAACTTTGCTTTCATCAAAAGTAGAACATTAATTGCTCATATGTGACTCACCGGAAATAGTTGTGCCTGCATAGAATTAATTTGTAATAGATTTTATCACGCTGGAAATTATTGTATTTGAGAAATGCTTCCCAAATGTGTGGCGAAAGGAAATATTTTCCATCAACTTAGAATTTGATTAGCACTAAAAAGACATAGAAGTATTAGTAAATTTTCGTGAATGGATTCATGAGTGCGATTGACGAGCCTAATGGATTTGGATAGAAGCTCTCACTGAGTGCTCAGAAAAGTTTTCACGGATAAGAATTGATTATCTTCAGGTAAGAATTAAAGTGAGGCTCAGCACATTTCGTGGGTTTGTTAAGAGTTTATATGAGTGCACTTATCCTTGTTGTGCTAAAAGGGTTTATTATTAACATTGATTACAATTCGTAAAATAAGACGAGTTAGAAAGAAGTGAATAGAAAACTAAAATCGACGAATTTAGTTACATAGATAATTGTCGAGATAATTGATGCCGCTTATGAAAGCAAATAAGGAAGGGAATATTCCGCAGAAAGCGGCATTTCTTTAACTCAAAAGCAAAATAAGTCTTAGTGTGTGGTAGGGAAGCTTGGTTGATGAATGAAGCTATTTCAAATGTGTTGTCAATATGGTAACAGATTTCATATTTGTCAATAAGTACCTTCAAAAAGTCCCACTTTTTGGTGGAGCTTCGGGTTGAGTGCTCACAAACGAGGACAAAGGCGCGGGAGGCTTAAACACACCTTGAAACGCGTGCTAGTAAATGAATTTGAGTCTGTCCTACGACTACTGTTAACACTTTTTTTTCCTATGACAGCGTGGTATAAGTGGCTTAACAACAGAAGGGTATAGGTAATGACGGATAATATTTTATGCAATCGAATTTCCTCATCAACTTACCAACCGTGTAAATCGTTGTTGTGAGTAGACAGTTTTAATTAACCAAAATCGTTTGTTCTTCGGCGTACATTTGGGCGTTTCTCAGTTGTCGATTATCAAATATAAAGCAAAAATAATAGCAGAAAATATTTTGGTTTGTAAATTTTTTTGTTTTCTTTTTCATTTTGACTCATTTCAAAGAAGGTTGAAGAAAAAAAATAATACACAGGGTGAACGATATGAAGTGTTACCAACTTCACACTGCTTGTATCTGTAACAGCTCATGACATCAACGTCAAAATTGTTCTAATAACAGTTCAATATATTATTGATAAGCCATCAAAAGCATTTGCGTCTCAGTTTTGTTGAATGTTTTGTTTTCTGTGATGGAATTCAAACGAAATAGTGTGATTGCGTTATATTTGGCTGGAAAATTACAACCAGCCATTGTTCGTGAGCTCAGTCACCTCAAAGTAAATAAAATGTTTGTGTATCGCACTATAAAACGTTACAATGATACTGGCAGCATTGCAAAACGCTATGGAGGTGGACCAAAAAAAACCGCAACAATGCCAGAAATCGTTCGGAAAGTGAAGGCTCGACTTGAACGAAATCCACGTCGAAGTGGAAGAAAAATGGCCCAAGAACTGAAAATATCGCAAGACAGCATTCGACGCATATTGAAAAATGAGCTCATTGTCAAGGCTTACAAGTTCCAAAAAGCACACGATCTTTCACCTCAGCAAAAAAAAATTCGGCGCGAAAGAGCAAAGGAGTTGTTGCGCTTGCACGAACGAGGCGAATTTCCTAAGATTGTGTTTTCTGATGAAAAAATTCCCAATTGAGCGGTTAATAAACACTCAAGACGATCGTGTTTACTTGACCGAACGCTCATACGTGAATTTGAGCCTACGTATGGCCACTCGAAGCAATTTTCCATCGCAAGTAATGGTTTGGGCCGCAGTGACCGCTGATGGACGCTCTCCAATCGTTTTTATCGAGCCTGGTGTCAAAGTGAATGCGACTTATTATCGGGAAAATGTTTTAGAAGCTGCTTTAGAGCCGTGGACACGCAAACATTTCGGTCGTAGACCATGGACGTTCCAACAGGACTCGGCACCGTTTCATAAAGCTCGTGTGAACCAAGAATGGTTAAAAAATCATGTTCCACACTTCATTTGACCCACACAATCGCCAGACGCAAATCCGATGTACTATTCCATGTGGTCCATTTTAGAGGACAAGGGGAGGACTAAAAAATATGCCAGTATGGATGCGCTGAAAAAACCCGATTATACGAGAATAGGCCAAAATACCTCCTGATCACATTCCTGCAGTATCTCGTGCAGCAGCGCTAGAAAATAACAAACTGAAGATGACTTTCGCTTTTATCAAGATAACAACCCTGAGCACAAGTCACAAATAGTACAAAAATGGTTAATATATAAAAGCCGCCACGTAGTTGAAACTCTTGACAATCAGCTGATTTGAAAGTCATCGAAAATGTGTGGTCGGTTTGAAGAAAAATTTAAGAAAATATGACATACATAACAAATGGGATCTTAAAAAGTTCACACTTGAAGAGTGGCACCAAATTAGTGCGGAATGCACAAAAAACTGGCTGACTCCATTTCACAGAGACTTCAAACTTTAACTGATAAAAAAGGATACTCAACAAAGTACTAAATATCTTAAAAGAAATAAGCAATAACTCTGTTTTGGCTGTATCATTTAAGCTGCGGCGTGAATTACTGTATGTTTTCATTTAATTGTTTTTTGTTTTTGCATTACAATGAAATGCTTGTATTTTATATTGAGAAATAAAATAAGGCAAATTCCATATGACTGCATGAAATTGAAATTTCAAATTTGAATTGGTCGAGCCAAGGAGCACCAAGAGATTTGGTGGCTCCTAAAACACTCAGGCTAAAAATTCCATTGTATTTAGATCTCTGGAAAGAGGGTAGATAGTCAAGGAGGAAAGGAGAAAAGTATAAGAGAAAGAGATAGGAAAGAATAGAGACTGAGACAGAGACAGAAGTAGTTAGTCCTGCGAGAATTTTCCAGATTCTTTGGTAAATCTGTAAATATCCTTCAGTTTTAGAGAACGAATATTACTCATCCTCACGACATCGGAACCCAAAATTCGTAGCCGAGCTCTAGCAAAGGCAGGACACTCACATAGAAAGTGCTTTGTGCTATCCGCCTCCTCTAAGCAAGACAGGCACATCGGGTCCTCAATGATTCCAATGCTGGTCATATGCTGACCCCATAGGTTGTGCCCTATAATAATACCGAGCATTAACCGAACCTCTTTTCTTCCAAGTTTTAGTAGAAAGTTTGTCAATTTTCTGTTCGGATTTGTCACAAAACTGCTTTGCAGTTCTGCAGCGTTCTAGACCGGATCATCGCTCTTTATGTAAATTGTATACATAATCGCTGATCCAATTCATGATTCCTGCGGAACTGATTCCGATTATTGGCTCTCGCGCTTGTGGGGGAACCGCTGATCCACAGTTGGTCAATTCATCGGAAATTTCGTTTCCTTGAATACCGAAGTGTCCTGGAACCCATAGACAGAATTAAGCTTCTTCTTACATTCTTGAACAAATTTTCAGATTTGCTTCGCGTTCTCCTGGGCCTTCAGTGTAGCCTGACTGTCACTGAAAACTCCAATCTGTTTCCCGCTCAATCTTCTCTCGATTATCCATTCGGCTACTTTTAGGATGGCAAAAACTTCCATTGGAAGCAGTTGCCATTTCCCCCATAGCATAGTGATGCATATTACTATCGTCTAAGTACCATCCGGCTCCAGACCCTATTTCATTCTTGGACCCATCTGCAAAGAAAATATCCGTCAAACTTCCCTGCATGCATTCTGGATTGATTCATTGCTCACGCAGTGGAAATCTGACATCAACTTTCCTTTCAAATGAAACTAAGGGTTACAGGTCGTCTTTAAGTGCTTCTTCTTTGTAGCCTGTATAGCTCCCGGAGGTGCGAGTGACTGTATATACATAAATCAGATTGGTACTTCAGACGTTATTTATTTGTAAATTTGTTCGACAGAACCTGGGTCACAAATATGAAACTTAATTTGACCAACAAAAAACCCTTAACAAAAACAACTTTAAATTTTAAATGAACTGGACTCTTCGTGGACTTCGATAAACTCACTCGAAGCCAAGGCGTACAAAAGCTCCTCACCCCCTCCAAAATAGTGCCACACAATGTTGTTGGGCACTTCTGGGCATTAAGCAGAAAGTTTAATTTTTTGGCCATCAAATCGTAAGAATTATTCTAAGATACTCATCGAGACTGAGTTAGCGTTGAGTTCCACATTTGAGTTTGATTTCAGTGCACAGCAAATTAAATTGCTTACCAAATTATAAATATAATTGAATTTAAACCATATAGGTGGTAGTTTTTGTATTGATGATGGCATCAATTTCATCGAAAAGATCTAAAGAGCTCCAAGTCATAAAGTCTAGCATTCCTTGCCCTTCTTACAACTTATTTTTCTTGCATAAACGCCATCAACTATTTAAATATTTGTATAACCAAGTCCATCAATTTTGTTTGTTTTTTCATTTGCTTTTTCTAACTCATATTATTTTACACCCGAATTGTGATCAATGATAAACTCTTTCAACGCGACGGGTAAGTGCCCACAAATAAACTCTTACCCAACTCACACAAGGTGTAGAGGCGCAACGCAAATTTTACCTCAAGATAATCAATTTATGTTCCCATCCACCTTCCATTAGGCTCGTCAATCGTGGCATGAATCCATTAACGAAAATTCACTAATACTTCTATGTATTTTTAGTGCTAATCAAATTCTAAGTTGATTGAAAATATTTCCTTTCGCCACACATTTGGGCAGCCTTTCTCAATTACAATAATTTTAAGCGTGATAAAATCTATTACAAACTAATTCTGTGCAGGCACAACTATTTCCGGTGAGTCACATATGAACAATTAATGTTTCAACTTTTGATGGATTTCAAAAGCAAAGTTATATAAGCAAATATACGCTTACTCAAAAGATAGTCTTATAGCGATTTTTAAAGAGCGCAAATCGAGTCTACTGGAAAATGTTGCTTATAAGCAGCGCAATAATAATCCTCATCTCTCCACTGTTGATGGCGCACTTATCAATCAACTGGAACCCCGCAAATAATTTGAGCATCAACATCACCGAAATTATAAACAAAATTCAAGTGGAGCGGAAAATCTACTCATTCTTCATTATCAACGCCCACGACTTAAGTCAGAGTTGTCTTTGTGACGATTCCCTTCGAATACTCAACGCTTATGGCACTGTTAGACTACTGCAAGCCAATAGCTCTTGCGCGTACTCACCCAGCCACTCCAATGATGAAATTCTATTGATTCGTTGTTTACCGAATAGATTTGAACCGGATTCATTAGAGAAGATGGTCGGTTGTCTCACAAACAGACGTTATATCCGCATTCTCTTCATCTGGAATACCGAATACAAGACTGCAGTGATAAAAAACCGTGAAGAGCTTCAACAACAGCAACAACTACTTTTCGAATACTGCGCCCAAATGCGTTTATTGAACGTAATCAGTATTTACAGAGACTACGTGGACGACGGACACTTCTATACTTTCAGCTACTTTCCTCAGTTTCATCTAGAACGCAAAACACTGGATGAAGAGTGCTTTCCCGATCGCATCAGAGACTTAAAAGGTTTTGCCATTCGCACTGTAGTCAATGAAGTCGAACCATGGGCAATTCTGTGGCGTGATCGGTATGGACAAGTGCAGATCGGCGGATTTCTCACAAAACTTCTACGAGAGTTTGCTAAGCGAAACAACGGTACGCTCTCTTATCCGAAACCAGTGAACCCAGACCAAATAGTCAATATTTATGTTTGGAGACCATTAATAAGTAATGATACCATCGACATGGTGACTGGAATTTTGTCTTCAGACGTAAAGTGGGCTGGCGTTGAAGTATCGACACCATTGATGCCAATAGATTGGACTATTATGGTACCTTTTCCACCACTGGTACCCGATAGCGAAGTACTTTTATTTCTGCTCAATTCTGTGTTGGGACTATTTCTCCTGTTACTACTCCTCATCTTCTCATTCGTTCTTACCTTGGAAAGTTTGCTTTGGCGGCGACGTTCTCCAACAAGCAGTGTACGTTTCTTCATTTGGATATTCACCAATGTTGTGCTCCGTAATATAATTGGACAGCCCTCGTGCTCGGTCGTCCACGTCAAGGCGAAATTCACAAAACGTTTTATTTACATTTGTCTGTTGCTCAGTGGCATTTTCATGAGCACACTTATTGCAGCTTTTCTTAAATCGTATATAACCAGCAATCCACATAAGTACTCCCGTGCAGAAACTTTCGACGAACTGTACCATTTAGGAATAAAAATTAAAGTAAATCATTATGTTTATGATTCTCTACATTTCTACATCGATCCACAAGTCGTGGAGAAAAATTTCTTACTTGATTCAATTAGTGAAGTGCAGCGTCAACGTGCATCCTTAGACCCACGCTTTGGTTACTCTGTAATCAGTCCATTTTGGTCGGTGTTGTCAAGACATCAATCGTATTTACCGCGACCACTTTTCTACGTGAGCGAACAGATTTATTTAAGAAAAACACTTCCAATAGGAATACCATTACAGGAACACTCAATATTTATGGAAGCGCTCAACAATATGATCCACCAGGTAAATAGCGGTGGATTATCTGATTTATGGATGCGTGAGGCCTATGATGATATGAGGGCGGCGAAAAAAATTAATATGACTGAAGTGGAGCCCGTGGAATTTAAACCGCTCTATTTGGAGGATTTGTATTGCCTGTGGTGGATGTATGGGCTTGGCGTGAGTTTATCTCTTTTGGTATTTTGCGCGGAGCTGTTCTATTACAAAAGAACGACGAAGAAGTCAGTAGCCGAGGAAAAGAAGTTAGATAGGAGGGTTCGAATAAGATGCGAATGATTTGAAAGCTATACCGTAATTTTGGAATTTTAGACAGGTTTTTGGACTTATTTATGTGTAAAATATATTCAGTTCATTGTAGTTTGACACATACAATGCAGTGATTCAGAATGTGTTGTAAATAAGTGTGTAAAATAAATGCAAACGGAAATTGTTTTGATTGTTTTTTCGTGAAAAGGAAGCATTGAAAGCCTAACGCGGTCAGTGAAAGACTTTAACCAGAACTAAACCTCCTACCGTCAATGCAGCGATCCCTCCGGTGCTGTCGTCAAGCCTTTTGTCGGGAGGTGGATTGAACACTACACTCAACGTCAGTTATTGTCCTGGTATAAGGCGTCGGAAGTTGCATCTATCTGTTATCACCCACTGCAAAATCATTTCAGAAGAGAGTCACCCCGTTCGGAACTGTATGTCCGCACCCACCATGTCCTAACTATACCATAGAAAAGTTAGTTTCTTAGTGTAGTATTGCCAGTTAACCTTCATTTTCACCTCTGAATTGGTTTGCTGATTTTTTTGGCGTTCGCTCCTCCGTCTTGCCTGCTCGCTGAACTGGAGTTGCTGTACTATTTCGACACCCATGTGCTGTACTTTCGCCTACGTGCCCTGAGTCATTAGCATCCGTGGCGATAGATTCTCGGACGTAACGCTGCAGCTAAGTCTAACTTACAGTTTGGCTTTTAGACGTCTGAAGCGGGGACACCCGAAAAGCGTATGTTGCGTATCTTCGCCAACTGCTGGTGTGCAGTGCTCGTATGTCCGAAGCGATTAATGCACGTTTTAAAATAGCCATGAGATCTTAGCTTTCTCCGGAGCTTTCAACTTTGGGGATAAGGCAGTGGGCCCCTCTGCCTTTGTTTGCACTATCCATTGCACACAACCGGTACGTGGAGTTAGTGTACTATGCAAATGTAGCGCACTTGAATGAGTCACGCCAGACAGTCGCGCGATATAAGAGGATGGAGTTCAGCTCTCCAGCCAGAAACTGTTTTGCTTGCTACATTGCCTGCACTTCTCTTTTTCATGAGGCAATTAATTAAGTTAACAATGCCCTGTTAGTAGTTCAGCGTAAAGTTTAATGTCCTTTTTGCTTATGCCAATGATTGATTCTGCCTTTATCCGTTGTAGATCTATGAGTCTTTTCAATTGCCACATGCCCGATTGGCCTCTCCAGTAATCGATTAGGCCTCGTTGCTCCTGCCCATCAGAAAGGCACTTTTGAAGCTGTTTTTTACCCTTACCCTGCAGAAAGGCTCTGGACCTATGAAGGGAGTCTTTGCCCCCTTTTTTGCTAAAGCGTTCACAATTTCATTCCCTTCGTGCCGCTCATGTCACGGAACCCACATCAATGTAATACAGTTTCTTGATGCTGGAGTGTTGAGGATTCTAAAACATTCCCAGACCAACCTTGACTGGAATTAGAAGCTATCCAGCGATTTTAGAGCTGCTTGACTGACACAGAGAGAATGTTTATATTCGCACCGCGCGTACCTCTCCGTAGACATTCTCTGCGACACAGCTCTAAGGCGTGGACCTCCGCCTGGAAAATGGAAGTGGGTTTTCCCATTGCAATTGCTTTTTTGAAATGTAGTCCGACAATTCCAGCCCCGGGACTACCGTCTTCCATTTTGGACCCAACAGTAAACCACGCCTGTGCGCCCTGTTTTAAGGATATTTCATGTTTTTTCCCCACTAATGGTCACTTTGAACTTCTTGGAGAATTATAGTTTCCTTTCCATCTTGTCGTGAACTCTAAGGCACGGAGACTTCGGGATTGAACACAGAACTCTTACATGACCTGTAAGATTGCCTTCTTTGAGATGGAATAGATTAGGAAGCCTTGTAGCTGCACTGACTGCCGTCCCTTTGGCTACAAGATATAGTGGAATGAGTCCAGTGACCATTCCTAAAGTCACTGTTGGGCAGGTTCTCATTGCTCCCGTTACGCTCAGACAGGCTATTCTGTATACTTTGTTAAGTGTCTAATTTGGTCTACTTTTGGCCACCATACCAGAGAGGCATAGGTGATCATTGATTGGCACTATTATTGTCTTATAAGACCATGCCTTCATCTTTGGCCGCAGACCCCATGTTTTACCGTAAAGCCTTTGGCATCTTTACTTCTTATTTACGAGTATTGCTCTCAAGGTTTTATTTGTGTTGTACGATAAGTGATTTTTCCACGTCAAGGTTTTATCAAGGATTACTCCCAGATATTTCATGTGGACTATATCCAGTGGGAGAACCTGCGCATGGATTTTTTGGTATACCAGGTACATACCTATGAAATGAGACTTTTAGCTATTAGTCCTAGATGTCGCTAGGAGTATTTTTAAACCTTCCCAAATATCTTGTTTTTTTTTGTCTGTTATCTGCTAATAATATTCAGTTCATTGTTTGTTACGTTTCATACAATAATGCATTTTTGTCGCTCTTAAAAATGGCGAATTTCGTGCCTTCAAACTACGATTTGCGGACATCGTTGATTTTCTGTTATCAATTGAAGAAAAACGCTTCTCAAACTCATGAAATGCTTATAGAAGCTTTTGTTGGACATGCTCTAAGTAGAGCACAGTGCTTCAGGTGGTTTGAAAAATTCCGAAGTGGTGATTTTATCGTGGAGAACGAGGACCGTGGCCGGCCACCGAAATGAGGACACCGAATTGCAAGCATTGTTGGATGAAGATGCTGGTCAAACGCAAGAAATGGTGGCAGAGCAGTTGGGAGTGACCCAAAAAACTATTTCCAAACGTTTGAAAGACATGGGCATGATTTTAAAGGTCGGAAGATGGGTGCCGCATGAACTGACTGAAAGGCAGCACGAGAACCGAAAAACCACTTGTGAAATGCTGCTCTCCCGGTTCAAAAGCAAGTCTGTTTTGCATCGAACCGTTACAGGTGATGAAAAATGGGTGTATTTCTCCAATCCCAAGCGTAAACGATCGTATGGTCCGCCCGGCCACAAGCCAAAAACAACGACCAAACCAAATCGCTTCAGCCGCAAGGCAGTGCTGTGTGTTTGCTGGAATCAGCGTGGTATGATTTGGTACGAGCTATTAAAACCAGGTGAAACAGTTGACGGTGCACGCTACCAACGACAATTGGCCGCTTTGAACAGGGCTATACACCGAAAACGCCCAGAATACGCCGATCGGCGTCACAAAGTAATTTTTCTTGATTACAATGCACCGCCACATCGAACAAGAGCGACCCGGGAACTGCTGGAGACGTACGATTGGGAACCGCTGGTGCATGCGGCTGACTCACCACACTTGGCGCCTTCCGGTTATCATTTGTTTGCATCGATCGGCCCCGCACTTTTCGAGCAGCGCTTCAATTCTCACGAAGAAGCCAAAGAATGGCTCGATGATTGGTTTGTGGCCAAAGACGGCCAATTTTTTTGGCGCGGCATCTACAAAATGCCTGAGAGATGGGAAAAATGTGTCGCTAGCGACGGCTATTACTTTGAAGATTAAATTTGTAACCATTTTTTGTTAATAAACGTTTGAAATTGAAAAAAGTCTCATTTCATAGGTTTCTACCTGCTAAGTACCCATGTTTTGACTTCCACTTTTTTCAACTTCTGGAACTTTAACAACTAACGGACCTTAACATTATTTTTAGATAACATTCAAGCATTTTTCCTAGCTGGCTGGGAACGAAGCTTTTCACTTTTATCATCAGCACCCACTGTATTTGATGTTCGTTCTCTTTCAGCATCTTGCGGCATATTTTTAGTGCCCCATCAGATTTCCTCAAGAGTGGCTTTACTTTTGGTTTTTTGCCCGCGGAATCTATGCTCTTTTTATAGAGGTAATTAGTAGCATTCAAAAGTTGCAGGAATAATCTCGCATAAGCCAGAAAAAAGAATGCAGGTGACAAGTAAAAAGTACGTAAGTGGTGCTGGGGCCATCGATTTAGCCCAAATAAAAATAAATTCGCTACAGTCAGATGGTGGACAAATTGTTCGTTCGCTGGATGAATCAATGCAGGGAAATCGGCAGGCAAGCGAAAGATGTAAGCCACATCTAAGCCAACTAATAAATACAAATGTAAGAAAATAAAAAATCGGCTGCAAAGCGTAACAGCAAATATCAATAAATATAGCGACAGTGGTAGCGCTGATGAATCGCACAAATATCGAAAGTGAAACTGATGCAGTGGTAGGCAAGCGATGGAACCACCTCAACGACAGCAGGTTTAATAAAGGGTTGTTGAAACGGGGTGCCCACTTCTTAAAAGTAAATAGAATGCAAATAAATGCAAAAAATAAATGTATGTGCGAGCTCCTCGTCTTTTGTTTAAATAATAAAAATTACATTAATTACGCTTTTGAATGAAATGCAACTTCTTTTCTTTCCAGGTAAGAAGAATTCATTAGCGGAACGTGGAATACAATTTCTGCCAATCATCATTTTTATTTTATTTTTTATATTTAAATATATAGGTTTTTTAACAATTTCTCATCAAATGAGAAAATCATGAAAAATACAATTTCCGCTCTATTTAAATTAGAAAATGTCCCGCTGGTAGTTTTTAATCTTAAAGAAATAATGCACTTTTTCCTTTGATCTACATACTACTGTGGGCAAAAAGTAAGTTGAATTTGGTTGTAAAATGAAAAATCTTTATTTATTCTTGTAAATCAATTTCATCCCCTTCAAAATAATCCCCCTCTTATGCCAACGATTTTTCCAATCCCCGAAACATGCCAAATAATCCATTTCCGGTATAGCCATCAGCACCTTCTTCGATTCAGCTTTTATCTCTTCAATCGACTCGAAACGCGTTCCCAGGAGTGGCCTCTTGAGGTTTGGGAATAGCCAGAAGTCACACGGAGCCAAATCAGGCGAATACGGTGGTTGCGGAACGATATGCGTGATTTTTGGCGAAATGATCACGAAGAACGAGTGCAGTGTGAGACGGTGCATTATCGTGATGCAAAAACCAAGAGTTGTTTTCCCATAATTCTGGTCTTTTTAGACGAATTGCTTCACGTAAACGACGCATAACGCTCAAATAATATTCCTTATTAACAGTTTAGCCAAGTGGAAGGAATTTATAGTGCAGCACACCACGAAAATCGAAAAAAACTGTCATCATGACCTTTATTTTTGAACGACTTTGACGTGCTCCTTTCGGTCTGGCCTCGCCTTTAGCACGATATTCGCTTGATTGGTCGGTTGTTTCAGGGTTGTAAGCATAAATCCAAGTCTCATCTCCCGTAATGATGCATTTGAGCTTGTCCTGATAGTCTGAAAGCATTGTTTCACACACATCAACGCGACGACTTTTTTCCAAGAAATTGAGAGTTTTCGGTACCAAACGAGATTTGACTTTTCGTAGGCCCAAATGGTCTTTCAAAATGGTTTTCACAGATCCTTCTGATATTCCGATCATATCAGTAAGGTCATTAACAGTCAACCGACGATTTTTGAGCACTAACTCCTTCACTTTATTGACGTGTTTGTCATCTGTTGACGTCGATGGCCATCCAAAGCGCTCCAAGTCATCAATACGTTCTCGACCCTCTTTGAAGTCTTTGTACCACTTATAAACATTTTTCTGCGACATGGTCGAATCAACAAATGCCTTCTGCATGCTAAACGTTTCTGCAGCCGAAATTTCATTCCGCAAACCAAATTTCATGGCACTTCTCTGCTCAATCAAATCAGACATTGTAAAAATCGAAAAATGCACTCTTGGTGGTTTGGTAAACACAAGCGTAAATAATATTACTGATAATGACATTCACATGAAAGTTGGCCCAGATGTTACTAACAGTGCTGCCAACTCATGAAAAAAATAACTAGAACGAAATTTTAATCCCGCGAAGTTTGACAAATAAATTCAGCTAACTTTTTGCCCACAATAGTATATTTGCTCTGGGGAAGGTTAGTTTAGGTTATGATGGTGGTCGGTCTAAACGACCAACTCACTAAGACCTTACAGGTCTATAGTGATACCACTGTGCTGCACGGTAACCCCATTTACTTTTCTTCGTGGAACCATTTTGTGGCTCTTATGAAACGTAGAATTGATCCCATCCCCACGCCGGACAGCTCTGTAAGAGAATTGCAAAAGTATTTACCTATACAACCTGCTCTGATTTTAGCTAGGGCTCGATAATTGCAACTCCACAACTTCTGCAATATTCATGGGAGAAAACTCCTGGTCTTGAGGAACGCCTGCCAAATAGCCAGTGACCGGTTACACAAGACACGACCTTCGAGATATCGTTTCTTGAGAGACTAAGCAGTTCCTTTGTCCTTTTCTTGTTTATTTGCGGCCATAGTAGCGTAGCTGTTACGCATGTATCTTCATCTCTCGTGGCCAAAGGTATTCCAATGGTACTTTTATCACTGAACAGTTGAAGAGCCTTTCCTGGCTAGATCATCGGCTTTACAATTTCAATCAATATCTTTGTGCTGCGGAACCCAAATAAGGCGGACCTTGAATACGACGCTAATATCATTTAGGGCTGTCCGGCATTCCTGTGCAACCTTTGATCTTAGCATAGCCGCATTCATTGATTTGATGGCCGCCTGGCTATCCGAGAATATATTTAATGTTGTTTTTGTTACGGTATGCGTATTTAGATATGTAGCCACTTCTTTTATAGCTAGAACCTCTGCCTGATATACGCTGCTGTAGTCTGGTAGTCGAACAAATAGTTTCAGTTCTAATTGCTTTGGAAATACTCCATAGCCAACCTTATCGTCTAGCTTGGAACCATCTGCATAAAAATTTAAGTTCCCCCTTCACCTTGGCCTTGGTGTCTGCCACTCCCTTCTTGATGATATTCATCTTGAAAAGCCTGTCGAAGGTGAGTCTAGGAATAGAGTAGTCTATTTCTTGTTTGTGACTATTTAAAGAGAGCAAAACGCCATACTTTTGAGTCTGAGCTCCGAGGCGCCGGCCACGTGCTTCCCGACAAAGTGTAGTGCAGGTAAATTGATTAGCACTTCCAGCGCTTTGTATGGGGTAGTCCTTAAAACGCCGTTTGAGCAGATGACCACCATACAAGTATTCCATATATAGTCTTGCGGTATTTTTATTGAATTTTCAATTGTTCATAAATTGGTTATAATAATGCGATTTAAGTCAAATATGCGCCGTTTTGTTCGATGACGAGTTCCCAACGAGATGCCAACTTAATAATGCCCCTCTTATAGAAGCTCGCTTCCCTATTGTCAAAAAACTCGGAGAGCCAATTTTCACAGGACTCTCTTGAGGACAACTTCCGACTACCTAGCTCGTTCGCCATGGACAGAAATAGGTGGTAATCACTTGATGCGAGATCCGGACTATACGGTGGATGCAAAATAACCTCCCATCCGAGCTCCCGGAGCTTCTGGTGCGTCACCAAAGATGTGTGTGGCCTGGCGTTGTCCTGATGGAAGACAATTCGGCCTCTGTTGGTCAAAGATGGCCTCTTCTGCATGAGTGCTGAATTCAAGTGGTCCAGTTGTTGGCAGTACAGGTCCGAATTGAGCGTTTGGCCATAGGGGATCAGTCTTAGCTTAGCTCATAGTGGATGATTCCCTGCCAATCCCACCAAACACACAGAAGAACCTTCCTGGCCGTCAATCCAGGCTTGGCCACCATCTGGGCAGCTTCACCGCTTTTCGACCACGACCGTTTGCGCTTCACGTTGTCGTAAGTGACCCACTTTTCATCGCCAGTCACCATCCGCTTCAAAAACGGGTCGATTTTGTTGCGATTCAGAAGCGATTCGCATGCATCCATACGGGCAAAAATGTTTTTTTGCGTCAAGTCGTGTGGTACCCATACATCGAGCTTCTTTTTGAATCCAAGCTTCTTCAAATGGTTTATAACGGTTTGATGACTCATGCCCAGCTCTTGGCCGATGCTACGGCTGCTACTATGCCGGTCTCTTTCGATCAATTCAGCGATTTTATCGCAATTTTTGACGACAGGCCTTCCGGACCGTGGCGCATCTTCGATCACCTCTGCACCAGAACGAAAACGTTGAAACCATCGTTGTGCGGTGGAAATGGAAACTGTATCGGGTCCATAAACTGCACAAATTTTATTGGCAGCATGAGATGCATTTTCGCCTTCATCGTAGTAGTACTGTAAAATATGCCGTATTTTCTCTTTATTTTGCTCCATGTTTGCGACGCTATAACTCACGAACGACTAAAAGCAAACAACAATTAATCAAACACGTGTTAGCACGTGAAAAGAGCTTTCCAAAAAGCTCTAGCGTGAACCGATGCGACGAATACAACTAGAACTACGCGCTTGCAAAGACAAGCTTGCGGAAATACCGCAAAACTTTTTTGACAACCTATATTAAGATTAGCCTAACCAAAGAAGTATAGAGTCAATGAGAAACACGAACGCTTTTTTGCAAGTAAATGGTGGTTAAGTTTCAAGGGCCGGTGTTGCTTTTGAATCAAATACAATTTTTTCAAGAAATTATTGCCATTTCTTTATTATGATAATACTGGTATGACTCAATTACGAGTGAAACAAAATATTGGCCAAATGGCTGCCGCGGTCTCAGCGGCACACCTCCATCCGATGGTCTAAAGTTTCGATGACGCTGAGGCATAATTGAGGATCTTAGCCGTTCATGTGTCGAATTATCTCATCCTTTAGCTCTTGAATTGTTGCTGGCTTATCGACGTACACCTTTTCTTTCAAATAACTCCAAAGAAAGAAGTCCAACGGTGTCAAATCACTTGATCTTGGCGACCAATTGATAGCGCCGCGACGTGACATTATTCGGCCATCAAATTTTTCGCGCAAAAGAGCCATTGTTTCGTTAGCTGTGTGACAAGTGGCACCGTCCTGTTGAAACCACATATCGTCCACATCCATATCTTCCAATTCGGGCCATAAAAAGTTCGTTATCACCTGACGATAGCGAGCACTATTCACAGTAACTGCTTGACCGGCCTCATTTTGGAAAAAATAGGGCCCAATGATGCCGCCGGCCCATAAACCGCACCAAACAGTCACTCTTTGTGGGTGCATTAGTTTTTCGACAATCACTCTTGGATTATCATTCGCTGAAAAGTGGCAATTCTGCTTATTGGCGAATCCATTGAGGTGAAAATGTGCCTCATCACTGAAGATGATTTTCTTCAAAAATTGGTCATTCACTCTTGCCATTTCCTGCCACCATTTTGATCACTGACGACGCTTAAAAGGGTCAAGAGGCTCTAGTTCTTGAGTCAGTTGCATCTTGTAAGCGTGTAAATGCAAGTCTTTCTATGAATAATGTTCATCAACGACGAGCGTGAGAGGTGCAATTGTTGGGCACGACGACGAGTTGAGGTGGCTCTTCAACCAGACTATCGCGAACAGCAGCAATATTTTCTGCAGTACGAGCTGTACGAGCATACACTGGTGTTTTCACATCTCCTACAGACCCGGTTTGCTCAAACTTTTGCACAATTTTTCCGATTGTGCGCACATTTGGACGATTCAATTGATCGAAAAAATCACGAAGTGCGCGACATGCATTTTGATCTGAACGCCCGTTTTCATAATAAGCCTGAATAACTTTAACGCGTTTCTCGGTTGTGTATCTTTCCGTGGTCTGAAATTGAAAAATGTCAAATAAAATGCAGAAAAGAACTTGGCGCTTAGGTGTGGTTTATATTCAATATCGGCCCTTGAGATTTAACCACCCTTTACATAACGCAACGCCGGCCTTCTTTACTCTTTCCTCAATATTAGATTTCCACGTGAGTTTCCTTTCTAATATGAGTCCTAGGTACTTGACATTCTCTTTGAAAGGGATCTCCACACCCTTAAAACTTAGCGGGGAGATTACAGGGAGCCTATGTTTCTTTGTAAAGATAATTATTTCAGTTTTTGCGGGGCTTATACCGAGTCCCCTGCTCTCAGTCCAGCTTGTAAGTGTGGCCATGTTAGAGCGCAGAATATTCATAAGGGTGTTAGGATATTTGCCTTTAACGGCAATGGCTACGTCATCTGCGTAAGCATTGACGTGGCAACCTCCTCTTCCCAGGGTTAGCAATTGAGGGCTCTGGGGAAACGTAAACAAAATATTTATTTTATTAGTTGAATGTATGCGCTTTAGCTTGATAACAATAGCATAGTACTATACGTACGTCCAGCAGCGCCAAAAATACGCTTAAAGAAAAACTGTTTTCAAAAGGGATAACAATAGAAATAAATATAAAATAATTTACACAGTGTTTATTAGTACTTAAACTTTATAAAAAAATTTATTTTAATTTTGCTTTACAAAAGTTAGTATATAAAAGATCACGTGACCCAAAGTACAATGAAAAAAATTGCTCCACGGTCTGCATTATTTCTTCTTCAAATATTAATGGATCTGTCAAAAGTAAAAAAAATTCTTGTAAAATAAAGTTGTAGTTATAGTTTGTCGAGCCGGACTTTTGAATTTCAAAAACCGCATGAAAAAATATTAAAAACTGTGTGAGTTATCATGCAGATCTTGCCGGAAAAAGTAGTTTCGGGAAAACCGAATTTAACCCTTTCGAGCCGAACGGGACCTATGTGTCCCGGTATACATATGTTCGAGGATGCCTAGCCTGGAAATTAAGAGACTAAAATGGGTTTAGCTTATCCCATTCCGTAGTTTATGCTATTCATAGCGGTATTTCCTTCCGTTATTTGATATTTAATGGTAAGCACGTGCTCATAAGTTGAATAAAGATCGGAAGTTTGGACGCGAATTCCGAAAGTGACACTGTTTTTTGCAATTATTCGTGGTTTTTGAGTTTTAAAACCAACCAAAAGTATAGTAATTTATTGTGTTAGTGGTTTCCTTATATACTGAGGTAAGTACATAGTCGTTCTTTTGTTTATTTTTAAAATCATCAGCATTTTCATTTTACTGGGACGTACATATGTATGTGTCCCACCAGTATTCATGGTGTCCGAGTCAGTATTGAATCTTCTTGGAAATTTATTAAAATGTAGGTACTGATATTATTTCTCATTTATAAACTCACATTGTTTGTACAGACTCATAATGCCTAAAAAGCTGTAGATGCCATTGCTAATATTTTGGAATCATCTAATGAGGATGACGACTCTTCAAACGGTAGCAGTGATAATTATGAGCGTTCTGATAGTGAGGTTTCATCTGCTGATGAAAGAGATATGGCTGCTAGTAATGAGGACGATGCAGAAAATATTTTGGCAGTAACACGTTCTACAGCTGATTCTGCAAATATTGCCACTATATGATCTTCTCCCCGTGCGCAGTTTGTACCAATACAAACAATAACTAGCTATCGACTTCCGGATGTTGCTAACAGATATTGGAGAAATTAAAATCGTTATTGGTTGCGAGATAATTATGTCATATAATCATTTGCCATCTTTAAGACACTATTAGTCAAAACATAATTCTATTGGAAACGATGCAGTAAAATCGGCTATAACGCGGGATAGATTTTAGTACTATCATCGAAAATGTACTTTGCTTCACCTGAAAAGCCTGAGGCAGCATCCAAACTTTATTACGTGGAAGATATTGTTGAGTGCCTAAAGTCTCGATTTGCAAGTGCACGGAACGAAAGTGCTTACCAAAGTATCGATGAAAAAATCACGAAATTCAAAGGGCGCTCCTCTATGAAACAATACCTACCATTGAAGCCCACTAAACGTGGTATCAAAATGTGGTTCAGATGTGATGCTCTTACTGGCTATACTTACGATTTTAATATCTATTGTGGGAGAGAAGATGGAAATGTCGAAGGAACTCTAGGCGAGCGCGTGGTAAATCAGTTAGCAGCAACAATTCGAGAAACGGATGTGTCTCTGTGTTTCGATCGGTTCTTCACAAGTATCAATCTTCTAGAGACTATTAATTACGCAGTATTAGGAACTATTATGTTGTATCAATTGCCAACCATCATCAGCACAAAGCTAAACAGAGGTCAATGCGCTTCCCGAGAAAGCAACACTGGTATAATGTATGCTAAATGGCAAGATACCAAGGAAATAGTAGTTGTAAGCAATTGTCACTCCTCTGAAATCTCCATAATAGAAAAGAAATTAAAAAATGGTCAAAAGATTAACGTGGACTGCCACGAAATGATAAAATTTTACAAACAGATAATGGGGGGAGTTGATCGAGCTGATTAAATTGCAGGGCAATATGAGTTGGATCGGAAGTCTAATAAATGGTGGATAAAAGTTTTTTACCGATTGTTAATGATGTCAGTAGGAAATTGTTGGGTAGTCAGTTCGCAACTTTCACGGAAATAAAAACCACTTATAGACTTTATGATAGAGCTGGCGGAATACATAATTTGTGAAGGGAAGAAAAGAGCAGCTGTTCAACGCAGTGGCACGTCAGGAAGAAAAAGGACGCTAGCCGCAGGTCACCTACCCATTCCAATTCCCAATCGAAGACAGGAAAAAGAGAGGAGAACAAAAGCGATTTGCGAAGAATGCCAGATTCCTCTCTACAAAGATTGCTTCGCTCCGCACCATAAATAAAGACCAAATTTTTTTATGTTAAATATATTGCTGTTGTATTATTTTCTATTATATTCTTTACCAAAACAATTAATTTAATTCCAAAGAAATATTGTATTCGTCGCATCGGTTCACGCTAGAGCTTTTTGGAAAGCTATTTTCACGTGCTAACACGTGTTTGATTAATTGTTGTTTGCTTTTAGTCGTTCGTGAGTTATAGCGTCGCAAACATGGAGCAAAATAAAGAGAAAATACGGCATATTTTACAGTACTACTACGATGAAGGCGAAAATGCATCTCATGCTGCCAATAAAATTTGTGCAGTTTATGGACCCGATACTGTTTCCATTTCCACCGCACAACGATGGTTTCAACGTTTTCGTTCTGGTGCAGAGGTGATCGAAGATGCGCCACGGTCCGGAAGGCCTGTCGTCAAAAATTGCGATAAAATCGCTGAATTGATCGAAAGAGACCGGCATAGTAGCAGCCGTAGCATCGGCTAAGAGAAGAAAGAAGAAGCTTGGATTCAAAAAGAAGCTTGATGTATGGGTGCCACACGACTTGACGCAAAAAAACATTTTTGCCCGTATGGATGCATGCGAATCGCTTCTGACTCGCAACAAAATCGACCCGTTTTTGAAGCGGATGGTGATTGGCGATGAAAAGTGGGTCACTTACGACAACGTGAAGCGCAAACGGTCGTGGCGGAAAAGCGGTGAAGCTGCCCAGACGGTGGCCAAGCCTGGATTGACGGCCAGGAAGGTTCTTCTGTGTGTTTGGTGGGATTGGCAGGGAATCATCCACAATGAGCTGCTCCCCTATGGCCAAACGCTCAATTCGGACCTGTACTGCCAACAACTGGACCGCTTGAATTCAGCACTCATGCAGAAGAGGGCATCTTTGATCAACAGAGGCCGAATTGTCTTCCATCAGGACAACGCCAGGCCACACACATTTTTGGTGACGCACCAGAAGCTCCGGGAGCTCGGATGGGAGGTTATTTTGCATCCACCGTATAGTCCGGATCTCGCATCAAGTGATTACCACCTATTTCTGTCCATGGCGAACGAGCTAGGTAGTCGGAAGTTGTCCTCAAGAGAGTCCTGTGAAAATTGGCTTTCCGAGTTTTTTGACAATAGGGAAGCGAGCTTCTATAAGAGGGGCATTATGAAGTTGGCATCTCGTTGAGAACTCTTCATCGAACAAAACGGCGCATATTTGACTTAAATCGCATTATTATAACCAATTTTATGAACAATTGAAAATTCAATAAAAATACCGCAAGACTTTTTTGACAACCTTTATAATTGGCGCGTCCACCCTTTTTGGGTGTTTGGCCGAGCTCCTCCTCCTATTTGTGGAGTGCGTCTTGATGTTGTTCCACAAATGGAGGAACCTACAGTTTCAAGCCGACTCCGAATGGCAGTTATTTTTATGAGGAACTTTTTCATGGCAGAAATACACTCGGAGGTTTGCCATTGCCTGTCGAGCGGCGATCGCTATTAGAAAAATGTTTTTCTTAATTTTGGAGTTTCACCGAGATTCGAACCAACGTTCTCTCTGTGAACTCCGAATAGTAATCACGCACCAAGCCATTCGGCTACGGCGGCCAAAGAAAATTAGTTTCATATAAAACCAAAGTGCAATTATATATGAGGTACCGGATCATAAAATACTAATCGGGACATATAAGTCCCATTCAAAAACACTGGCGGGACATATTATATATGTCCCAGACCCTTCCACCACCCCTTTTTACCCGATTCAAATCCTGAAGTGATGGAATGCTTTTATTTTCCCTATTGCAACGATTGAACACGTAAAACAAGTTCCCTTTACCTCAGCGGCTTTTCGGATCGAAAGGGTTAAAGTTTGAGTTCTACCTAGTTAATGGGCTGTAGAAGCTATAAAATTGGGAATTTTCGCATGAAAATTCCACAGTATATCCCTAAAGTACCATACTTTCAAAATATCGAAGAAATAAAATCGATTTTGGAAAATTCTGGACGTATATAACCCCTTAATAGACACAGTTTAAAAAGTGTTACTATTTATTTCTAAATTTTAAAATTTTAAGGTATTTAGTACGTTGTTTGGTAATCTTTATTATCAACTAATGTTTGAAGTCTATGTGGCATGGAGTCAACCAGTTTTTTGTGTTGGATGGTTGGTTGGTTTAAGTGGTGATTCTTCCAGAATTCAAGCGCTTCCGCACCATTTGGTTGCCACATCCTCGTTACCAACTTGTTTACCAGTTACATTTACAGCATGACTATATCCAGTCTGTGCGGTTCAGGCACCTTATCAGGTTGTTGACATCTAAGCCAGACAGCTGTTCGAGACTCTCAAACAGCGATTTACCCAGGGTTAACATTCTGTCCTTCCATAGGGCAGAGCATTCGCAGAGGAAATGGAAGATTGTTTCCTTTTTCTCCAGTTGTTTACAACTGTGACAGTATGTTTTGTGAGGGATGCCCATTTTGGCTGCTTGTTCTTCCACCGATCAAAAGCCAGTTATGATTGCCGTTAGTCTCCGGTCGTCCCATCGTTTCATGTTTATCAATGTTGACGATTGCTTGAGGTTGTAGGTGGGACATAATGTTCTGCTATATTGCCTTAAAGGGTATTGCTCTTAAAAGAAGGATCTGCAATTGCCAATACTTCCGCCTGAAAGACACTGCTGGTATTAGGGAGACGCACAGATTTTCCAATTTTAAGTCTATGAGAATATATACCAGCTCCAACACCACAATCCATTTTACTGCCATCTGTATAGACTGTAGTGTCGAACTTGTTTAGTGATAATTCCTTATTACATTCTTTCCGAGATGGAAAGAGAATTTAAAAATTTCTACTGAATGTCACCGTCGGGACGATGTAGTCAGTCCTCTTCGAGGTATACAGGGTCTCTCGCAGTAATAGACTGGCATGGCCATGAGCTTTTTGCTTCCAGCGACCCGCTTCATTTAACCTAAATGCACTCATTGTTGCCATCTTCTTGATATGTAGATCTACCGGAATAACGTGTGTCAGAGCGTTTAGGGCCTCCCTAGGACATGGTCTGATTGCACCGACTGTTATTGCACAGGTTGATCTTTGTCTCTCTCTCTAGAGCTTTTCACCAAACTGCCGGCCATACATTAAAATTGGTCGTATAACCGCCTTATACAGTTTTTTGTGTATTCTACACTAATTTGGTGCCACTCTTCAAGTATCTGCGTTTTAAGATTCGATTTGTTATGGATGCCATACTTTCTTATATTTTTCTTCAAACCGACCACACATTTTCGATGACATTCAAATCGGGTGATTGTCAAGAGTTACAACAATGTGGCGCCATTTATTTATTAACCATTTTTGTACTATCGTATTTGTCACTTGTGCTCAGCGTTGTTGTCTTGATAAAAGCGAAAGTCATCTTCTGTTTGTTATTTTCTAGCGCTTTGAAGCAAACTTTCGTACAGAAGTTCACAGTGTTTTCGATGACGCTCAAATTTCCAACTTAATTTGATGACACGCTTGCCAAAACCATAACGCTGCCACCAACGTGTTTTATACAGCTAAAGGATAAGATAATTCGGCACATTAACGGCATAGAACCTCAATTATGCCTCAGCGTCATCGAAAATTTGGACCATCGGATGGAGGTGTGCCACCGAGACCGCGACGGCTATTTGGCCAATATTTTATTCCATACGTAATTAAGTCATACCAATATTATCATAATAAAGAGAAATGACAATAATTTCCTAAAAAAATTGTATTTTATTCAAAATCAACACCGGCCCTTGAAACTTAACCACCCTTTATTTGATAATCGACAACTGAGACACGCCCAAATGTACGCCGAAGAACAAACGATTTTTGTTAATTCAAACTATCTACTAACAACAACGATTTACACGGTTAGGAAATTTGATTGCATAAAATATTGCCCGTCATTACCTATACCCTTCTGTTGTTAAACCACTTCTACCACGCGGCCATACGAAAAAAAAAAGTTAACAGAAGTCGTAGGACAGAATCAAATTAATTTACTAGCGCACGCGTTTCCAGGTGTGTTTAAGCCTCCCACGCCTTTGCCCTCGTTTGTGAACACTCAACCCAAAGCTCCACCAAAAACGGAAACTTTTGAAGGCACTTATTGACAAATATGAAATCTGTTACAATATTGACAACACATTTGAAATAGTTTCTGTCATCAACCAAGCTTCCCTACCACACAGTAAGACTTAATTTGCTTTTGAGTTAAAGAAATGCCGCCTTCTGCGGAATATTCCTTTGCTTATTTGCTTTCATAAGCGACATCAATTATCTCAACAATTATCTATTTAGCTAAATTCATCGATTTTTGCTTTTTGTTCACGAGTTAGAAAACTTGTCTTATTGTACGAATTGTAATCAATGTTAATAATAAACTTTTTCAGCACAACAAGGATAAGTGCACTCATATAAACTCTTAACAAACCCACGAAATATGCAGAGCCTCACTTTAATTCTTACCTGAAGATAATCAATTCTTGTCCGCGAAAACTTTGCTGAGCACTCAGTGAGTGCTTCTATCCAAATCCATTAGGCTCGTCAATCGGGCCATGAATTTATTAACCAAAATTTAATAATACTTCTATGTCCTTGTAATGCTAATCAAATTCTAAGTTGATTGAAAATATTTCCTTACTTCACTGATAAAATCTATTACAAATTAATTCTATGACGGCACAAGTATTTCCGATGAGTCACATATGCGCAATTAATGTTCTACTTCTGATGGATTTCAAAAGCAAAGTTATATAAGCAAATATCCGCTTACTCAAAAGATAGTCTTATAGTGATTTTTAAAGAGCGCAAATCGAGTCTACCGGAAAATGTTGCTTGTAAGCAGCGCAATAATAATCCTCATCTCTCCACTGTTGATGGCGCACTTATCAATCAACTGGAACTCCGCAAATAATTTGAGCATCAACATCACCGAAATTATAAACAAAATTCAAGTGGAGCGGAAAATCTACTCATTCTTCATTATCAACGCCCACGACTTAAGTCAGAGTTGTCTTTGTGACGATTCCCTTCGAATACTCAACGCTTATGGCACTGTTAGACTACTGCAAGCCAATAGCTCTTGCGCGTACTCACCCAGCCACTCCAATGATGAAATTCTATTGATTCGTTGTTTACCGAATAGATTTGAACCGGATTCATTAGAGAAGATGGTCGGTTGTCTCACAAACAGACGTTATATCCGCATTCTCTTCATCTGGAATACCGAATACAAGACTGCAGTGATAAAAAACCGTGAAGAGCTTCAACAACAGCAACAACTACTTTTCGAATACTGCGCCCAAATGCGTTTATTGAACGTAATCAGTATTTACAGAGACTACGTGGACGACGGACACTTCTATACTTTCAGCTACTTTCCTCAGTTTCATCTAGAACGCAAAACACTGGATGAAGAGTGCTTTCCCGATCGCATCAGAGACTTAAAAGGTTTTGCCATTCGCACTGTAGTCAATGAAGTCGAACCATGGGCAATTCTGTGGCGTGATCGGTATGGACAAGTGCAGATCGGCGGATTTCTCACAAAACTTCTACGAGAGTTTGCTAAGCAAAACAACGGTACGCTCTCTTATCCGAAACCAGTGAACCCAGACCAAATAGTCAATATTTATGTTTGGAGACCATTAATAAGTAATGATACCATCGACATGGTGACTGGAATTTTGTCTTCAGACGTAAAGTGGGCTGGCGTTGAAGTATCGACACCATTGATGCCAATAGATTGGACTATTATGGTACCTTTTCCACCACTGGTACCCGATAGCGAAGTACTTTTATTTCTGCTCAATTCTGTGTTGGGACTATTTCTCCTGTTACTACTCCTCATCTTCTCATTCGTTCTTACCTTGGAAAGTTTGCTTTGGCGGCGACGTTCTCCAACAAGCAGTGTACGTTTCTTCATTTGGATATTCACCAATGTTGTGCTCCGTAATATAATTGGACAGCCCTCGTGCTCGGTCGTCCACGTCAAGGCGAAATTCACAAAACGTTTTATTTACATTTGTCTGTTGCTCAGTGGCATTTTCATGAGCACACTTATTGCAGCTTTTCTTAAATCGTATATAACCAGCAATCCACATAAGTACTCCCGTGCAGAAACTTTCGACGAACTGTACCATTTAGGAATAAAAATTAAAGTAAATCATTATGTTTATGATTCTCTACATTTCTACATCGATCCACAAGTCGTGGAGAAAAATTTCTTACTTGATTCAATTAGTGAAGTGCAGCGTCAACGTGCATCCTTAGACCCACGCTTTGGTTACTCTGTAATCAGTCCATTTTGGTCGGTGTTGTCAAGACATCAATCGTATTTACCGCGACCACTTTTCTACGTGAGCGAACAGATTTATTTAAGAAAAACACTTCCAATAGGAATACCATTACAGGAACACTCAATATTTATGGAAGCGCTCAACAATATGATCCACCAGGTAAATAGCGGTGGATTATCTGATTTATGGATGCGTGAGGCCTATGATGATATGAGGGCGGCGAAAAAAATTAATATGACTGAAGTGGAGCCCGTGGAATTTAAACCGCTCTATTTGGAGGATTTGTATTGCCTGTGGTGGATGTATGGGCTTGGCGTGAGTTTATCTCTTTTGGTATTTTGCGCGGAGCTGTTCTATTACAAAAGAACGACGAAGAAGTCAGTAGCCGAGGAAAAGAAGTTAGATAGGAGGGTTCGAATAAGATGCGAATGATTTGAAAGCTATACCGTAATTTTGGAATTTTAGACAGGTTTTTGGACTTATTTATGTGTAAAATATATTCAGTTCATTGTAGTTTGACACATACAATGCAGTGATTCAGAATGTGTTGTAAATAAGTGTGTAAAATAAATGCAAACGGAAATTGTTTTGATTGTTTTTTCGTGAAAAGGAAGCATTGAAAGCCTAACGCGGTCAGTGAAAGACTTTAGTCAGAACTAAACCTCCTACCGTCAATGCAGCGATCCCTCCGGTGCTGTCGTCAAGCCTTTTGTCGGGAGGTGGATTGAACACTACACTCAACGTCAGTTATTGTCCTGGTATAAGGCGTCGGAAGTTGCATCTATCTGTTATCACCCACTGCAAAATCATTTCAGAAGAGAGTCACCCCGTTCGGAACTGTATGTCCGCACCCACCATGTCCTAACTATACCATAGAAAAGTTAGTTTCTTAGTGTAGTATTGCCAGTTAACCTTCATTTTCACCTCTGAATTGGTTTGCTGATTTTTTTGGCGTTCGCTCCTCCGTCTTGCCTGCTCGCTGAACTGGAGTTGCTGTACTATTTCGACACCCATGTGCTGTACTTTCGCCTACGTGCCCTGAGTCATTAGCATCCGTGGCGATAGATTCTCGGACGTAACGCTGCAGCTAAGTCTAACTTACAGTTTGGCTTTTAGACGTCTGAAGCGGGGACACCCGAAAAGCGTATGTTGCGTATCTTCGCCAACTGCTGGTGTGCAGTGCTCGTATGTCCGAAGCGATTAATGCACGTTTTAAAATAGCCATGAGATCTTAGCTTTCTCCGGAGCTTTCAACTTTGGGGATAAGGCAGTGGGCCCCTCTGCCTTTGTTTGCACTATCCATTGCACACAACCGGTACGTGGAGTTAGTGTACTATGCAAATGTAGCGCACTTGAATGAGTCACGCCAGACAGTCGCGCGATATAAGAGGATGGAGTTCAGCTCTCCAGCCAGAAACTGTTTTGCTTGCTACATTGCCTGCACTTCTCTTTTTCATGAGGCAATTAATTAAGTTAACAATGCCCTGTTAGTAGTTCAGCGTAAAGTTTAATGTCCTTTTTGCTTATGCCAATGATTGCTTCTGCCTTTATCCGTTGTAGATCTATGAGTCTTTTCAATTGCCACATGCCCGATTGGCCTCTCCAGTAATCGATTAGGCCTCGTTGCTCCTGCCCATCAGAAAGGCACTTTTGAAGCTGTTTTTTACCCTTACCCTGCAGAAAGGCTCTGGACCTATGAAGGGAGTCTTTGCCCCCTTTTTTGCTAAAGCGTTCACAATTTCATTCCCTTCGTGCCGCTCATGTCACGGAACCCACATCAATGTAATACAGTTTCTTGATGCTGGAGTGTTGAGGATTCTAAAACATTCCCAGACCAACCTTGACTGGAATTAGAAGCTATCCAGCGATTTTAGAGCTGCTTGACTGACACAGAGAGAATGTTTATATTCGCACCGCGCGTACCTCTCCGTAGACATTCTCTGCGACACAGCTCTAAGGCGTGGACCTCCGCCTGGAAAATGGAAGTGGGTTTTCCCATTGCAATTGCTTTTTTGAAATGTAGTCCGACAATTCCAGCCCCGGGACTACCGTCTTCCATTTTGGACCCATCAGTAAACCACGCCTGTGCGCCCTGTTTTAAGGATATTTCATGTTTTTTCCCCACTAATGGTCACTTTGAACTTCTTGGAGAATTATAGTTTCCTTTCCATCTTGTCGTGAAGGCACGGAGACTTCGGGATTGAACACAGAACTCTTACATGACCTGTAAGATTGCCTTCTTTGAGATGGAATAGATTAGGAAGCCTTGTAGCTGCACTGACTGCCGTCCCTTTGGCTACAAGATATAGTGGAATGAGTCCAGTGACCATTCCTAAAGTCACTGTTGGGCAGGTTCTCATTGCTCCCGTTACGCTCAGACAGGCTATTCTGTATACTTTGTTAAGTGTCTAATTTGGTCTACTTTTGGCCACCATACCAGAGAGGCATAGGTGATCATTGATTGGCACTATTATTGTCTTATAAGACCATGCCTTCATCTTTGGCCGCAGACCCCATGTTTTACCGTAAAGCCTTTGGCATCTTTACTTCTTATTTACGAGTATTGCTCTCAAGGTTTTATTTGTGTTGTACGATAAGTGATTTTTCCACGTCAAGGTTTTATCAAGGATTACTCCCAGATATTTCATGTGGACTATATCCAGTGGGAGAACCTGTGCATGGATTTTTTGGTATACCAGGTACATACCTATGAAATGAGACTTTTAGCTATTAGTCCTAGATGTCGCTAGGAGTATTTTTAAACCTTCCCAAATATCTTGTTTTTTTTTGTCTGTTATCTGCTAATAATATTCAGTTCATTGTTTGTTACGTTTCATACAATAATGCATTTTTGTCGCTCTTAAAAATGGCGAATTTCGTGCCTTCAAACTACGATTTGCGGACATCGTTGATTTTCTGTTATCAATTGAAGAAAAACGCTTCTCAAACTCATGAAATGCTTATAGAAGCTTATGTTGGACATGCTCTAAGTAGAGCACAGTGCTTCAGGTGGTTTGAAAAATTCCGAAGTGGTGATTTTATCGTGGAGAACGAGGACCGTGGCCGGCCACCGAAATGAGGACACCGAATTGCAAGCATTGTTGGATGAAGATGCTGGTCAAACGCAAGAAATGGTGGCAGAGCAGTTGGGAGTGACCCAAAAAACTATTTCCAAACGTTTGAAAGACATGGGCATGATTTTAAAGGTCGGAAGATGGGTGCCGCATGAACTGACTGAAAGGCAGCACGAGAACCGAAAAACCACTTGTGAAATGCTGCTCTCCCGGTTCAAAAGCAAGTCTGTTTTGCATCGAACCGTTACAGGTGATGAAAAATGGGTGTATTTCTCCAATCCCAAGCGTAAACGATCGTATGGTCCGCCCGGCCACAAGCCAAAAACAACGACCAAACCAAATCGCTTCAGCCGCAAGGCAGTGCTGTGTGTTTGCTGGAATCAGCGTGGTATGATTTGGTACGAGCTATTAAAACCAGGTGAAACAGTTGACGGTGCACGCTACCAACGACAATTGGCCGCTTTGAACAGGGCTATACACCGAAAACGCCCAGAATACGCCGATCGGCGTCACAAAGTAATTTTTCTTGATTACAATGCACCGCCACATCGAACAAGAGCGACCCGGGAACTGCTGGAGACGTACGATTGGGAACCGCTGGTGCATGCGGCTGACTCACCACACTTGGCGCCTTCCGGTTATCATTTGTTTGCATCGATCGGCCCCGCACTTTTCGAGCAGCGCTTCAATTCTCACGAAGAAGCCAAAGAATGGCTCGATGATTGGTTTGTGGCCAAAGACGGCCAATTTTTTTGGCGCGGCATCTACAAAATGCCTGAGAGATGGGAAAAATGTGTCGCTAGCGACGGCTATTACTTTGAAGATTAAATTTGTAACCATTTTTTGTTAATAAACGTTTGAAATTGAAAAAAGTCTCATTTCATAGGTTTCTACCTGCTAAGTACCCATGTTTTGACTTCCACTTTTTTCAACTTCTGGAACTTTAACAACTAACGGACCTTAACATTATTTTTAGATAACATTCAAGCATTTTTCCTAGCTGGCTGGGAACGAAGCTTTTCACTTTTATCATCAGCACCCACTGTATTTGATGTTCGTTCTCTTTCAGCATCTTGCGGCATATTTTTAGTGCCCCATCAGATTTCCTCAAGAGTGGCTTTACTTTTGGTTTTTTGCCCGCGGAATCTATGCTCTTTTTATAGAGGTAGTTAGTAGCATTCAAAAGTTGCAGGAATAATCTCGCATAAGCCAGAAAAAAGAATGCAGGTGACAAGTAAAAAGTACGTAAGTGGTGCTGGGGCCATCGATTTAGCCCAAATAAAAATAAATTCGCTACAGTCAGATGGTGGACAAATTGTTCGTTCGCTGGATGAATCAATGCAGGGAAATCGGCAGGCAAGCGAAAGATGTAAGCCACATCTAAGCCAACTAATAAATACAAATGTAAGAAAATAAAAAATCGGCTGCAAAGCGTAACAGCAAATATCAATAAATATAGCGACAGTGGTAGCGCTGATGAATCGCACAAATATCGAAAGTGAAACTGATGCAGTGGTAGGCAAGCGATGGAACCACCTCAACGACAGCAGGTTTAATAAAGGGTTGTTGAAACGGGGTGCCCACTTCTTAAAAGTAAATAGAATGCAAATAAATGCAAAAAATAAATGTATGTGCGAGCTCCTCGTCTTTTGTTTAAATAATAAAAATTACATTAATTACGCTTTTGAATGAAATGCAACTTCTTTTCTTTCCAGGTAAGAAGAATTCATTAGCGGAACGTGGAATACAATTTCTGCCAATCATCATTTTTATTTTATTTTTTATATTTAAATATATAGGTTTTTTAACAATTTCTCATCAAATGAGAAAATCATGAAAAATACAATTTCCGCTCTATTTAAATTAGAAAATGTCCCGCTGGTAGTTTTTAATCTTAAAGAAATAATGCACTTTTTCCTTTGATCTACATACTACTGTGGGCAAAAAGTAAGTTGAATTTGGTTGTAAAATGAAAAATCTTTATTTATTCTTGTAAATCAATTTCATCCCCTTCAAAATAATCCCCCTCTTATGCCAACGATTTTTCCAATCCCCGAAACATGCCAAATAATCCATTTCCGGTATAGCCATCAGCACCTTCTTCGATTCAGCTTTTATCTCTTCAATCGACTCGAAACGCGTTCCCCGGAGTGGCCTCTTGAGGTTTGGGAATAGCCAGAAGTCACACGGAGCCAAATCAGGCGAATACGGTGGTTGCGGAACGATATGCGTGATTTTTGGCGAAATGATCACGAAGAACGAGTGCAGTGTGAGACGGTGCATTATCGTGATGCAAAAACCAAGAGTTGTTTTCCCATAATTCTGGTCTTTTTAGACGAATTGCTTCACGTAAACGACGCATAACGCTCAAATAATATTCCTTATTAACAGTTTAGCCAAGTGGAAGGAATTTATAGTGCAGCACACCACGAAAATAGAAAAAAACTGTCATCATGACCTTTATTTTTGAACGACTTTGACGTGCTCCTTTCGGTCTGGCCTCGCCTTTAGCACGATATTCGCTTAATTGGTCGGTTGTTTCAGGGTTGTAAGCATAAATCCAAGTCTCATCTCCCGTAATGATGCATTTGAGCTTGTCCTGATAGTCTGAAAGCATTGTTTCACACACATCAACGCGACGACTTTTTTCCAAGAAATTGAGAGTTTTCGGTACCAAACGAGATTTGACTTTTCGTAGGCCCAAATGGTCTTTCAAAATGGTTTTCACAGATCCTTCTGATATTCCGATCATATCAGTAAGGTCATTAACAGTCAACCGACGATTTTTGAGCACTAACTCCTTCACTTTATTGACGTGTTTGTCATCTGTTGACGTCGATGGCCATCCAAAGCGCTCCAAGTCATCAATACGTTCTCGACCCTCTTTGAAGTCTTTGTACCACTTATAAACATTTTTCTGCGACATGGTCGAATCAACAAATGCCTTCTGCATGCTAAACGTTTCTGCAGCCGAAATTTCATTCCGCAAACCAAATTTCATGGCACTTCTCTGCTCAATCAAATCAGACATTGTAAAAATCGAAAAATGCACTCTTGGTGGTTTGGTAAACACAAGCGTAAATAATATTACTGATAATGACATTCACATGAAAGTTGGCCCAGATGTTACTAACAGTGCTGCCAACTCATGAAAAAAATAACTAGAACGAAATTTTAATCCCGCGAAGTTTGACAAATAAATTCAGCTAACTTTTTGCCCACAATAGTATATTTGCTCTGGGGAAGGTTAGTTTAGGTTATGATGGTGGTCGGTCTAAACGACCAACTCACTAAGACCTTACAGGTCTATAGTGATACCACTGTGCTGCACGGTAACCCCATTTACTTTTCTTCGTGGAACCATTTTGTGGCTCTTATGAAACGTAGAATTGATCCCATCCCCACGCCGGACAGCTCTGTAAGAGAATTGCAAAAGTATTTACCTATACAACCTGCTCTGATTTTAGCTAGGGCTCGATAATTGCAACTCCACAACTTCTGCAATATTCATGGGAGAAAACTCCTGGTCTTGAGGAACGCCTGCCAAATAGCCAGTGACCGGTTACACAAGACACGACCTTCGAGATATCGTTTCTTGAGAGACTAAGCAGTTCCTTTGTCCTTTTCTTGTTTATTTGCGGCCATAGTAGCGTAGCTGTTACGCATGTATCTTCATCTCTCGTGGCCAAAGGTATTCCAATGGTACTTTTATCACTGAACAGTTGAAGAGCCTTTCCTGGCTAGATCATCGGCTTTACAATTTCAATCAATATCTTTGTGCTGCGGAACCCAAATAAGGCGGACCTTGAATACGACGCTAATATCATTTAGGGCTGTCCGGCATTCCTGTGCAACCTTTGATCTTAGCATAGCCGCATTCATTGATTTGATGGCCGCCTGGCTATCCGAGAATATATTTAATGTTGTTTTTGTTACGGTATGCGTATTTAGATATGTAGCCACTTCTTTTATAGCTAGAACCTCTACCTGATATACGCTGCTGTAGTCTGGTAGTCGAACAAATAGTTTCAGTTCTAATTGCTTTGGAAATACTCCATAGCCAACCTTATCGTCTAGCTTGGAACCATCTGCATAAAAATTTAAGTTCCCCCTTCACCTTGGCCTTGGTGTCTGCCACTCCCTTCTTGATGATATTCATCTTGAAAAGCCTGTCGAAGGTGAGTCTAGGAATAGAGTAGTCTATTTCTTGTTTGTGACTATTTAAAGAGAGCAAAACGCCATACTTTTGAGTCTGAGCTCCGAGGCGCCGGCCACGTGCTTCCCGACAAAGTGTAGTGCAGGTAAATTGATTAGCACTTCCAGCGCTTTGTATGGGGTAGTCCTTAAAACGCCGTTTGAGCAGATGACCACCATACAAGTATTCCATATATAGTCTTGCGGTATTTTTATTGAATTTTCAATTGTTCATAAATTGGTTATAATAATGCGATTTAAGTCAAATATGCGCCGTTTTGTTCGATGACGAGTTCCCAACGAGATGCCAACTTAATAATGCCCCTCTTATAGAAGCTCGCTTCCCTATTGTCAAAAAACTCGGAGAGCCAATTTTCACAGGACTCTCTTGAGGACAACTTCCGACTACCTAGCTCGTTCGCCATGGACAGAAATAGGTGGTAATCACTTGATGCGAGATCCGGACTATACGGTGGATGCAAAATAACCTCCCATCCGAGCTCCCGGAGCTTCTGGTGCGTCACCAAAGATGTGTGTGGCCTGGCGTTGTCCTGATGGAAGACAATTCGGCCTCTGTTGGTCAAAGATGGCCTCTTCTGCATGAGTGCTGAATTCAAGTGGTCCAGTTGTTGGCAGTACAGGTCCGAATTGAGCGTTTGGCCATAGGGGATCAGTCTTAGCTTAGCTCATAGTGGATGATTCCCTGCCAATCCCACCAAACACACAGAAGAACCTTCCTGGCCGTCAATCCAGGCTTGGCCACCATCTGGGCAGCTTCACCGCTTTTCGACCACGACCGTTTGCGCTTCACGTTGTCGTAAGTGACCCACTTTTCATCGCCAGTCACCATCCGCTTCAAAAACGGGTCGATTTTGTTGCGATTCAGAAGCGATTCGCATGCATCCATACGGGCAAAAATGTTTTTTTGCGTCAAGTCGTGTGGTACCCATACATCGAGCTTCTTTTTGAATCCAAGCTTCTTCAAATGGTTTATAACGGTTTGATGACTCATGCCCAGCTCTTGGCCGATGCTACGGCTGCTACTATGCCGGTCTCTTTCGATCAATTCAGCGATTTTATCGCAATTTTTGACGACAGGCCTTCCGGACCGTGGCGCATCTTCGATCACCTCTGCACCAGAACGAAAACGTTGAAACCATCGTTGTGCGGTGGAAATGGAAACTGTATCGGGTCCATAAACTGCACAAATTTTATTGGCAGCATGAGATGCATTTTCGCCTTCATCGTAGTAGTACTGTAAAATATGCCGTATTTTCTCTTTATTTTGCTCCATGTTTGCGACGCTATAACTCACGAACGACTAAAAGCAAACAACAATTAATCAAACACGTGTTAGCACGTGAAAAGAGCTTTCCAAAAAGCTCTAGCGTGAACCGATGCGACGAATACAACTAGAACTACGCGCTTGCAAAGACAAGCTTGCGGAAATACCGCAAAACTTTTTTGACAACCTATATTAAGATTAGCCTAACCAAAGAAGTATAGAGTCAATGAGAAACACGAACGCTTTTTTGCAAGTAAATGGTGGTTAAGTTTCAAGGGCCGGTGTTGCTTTTGAATCAAATACAATTTTTTCAAGAAATTATTGCCATTTCTTTATTATGATAATACTGGTATGACTCAATTACGAGTGAAACAAAATATTGGCCAAATGGCTGCCGCGGTCTCAGCGGCACACCTCCATCCGATGGTCTAAAGTTTCGATGACGCTGAGGCATAATTGAGGATCTTAGCCGTTCATGTGTCGAATTATCTCATCCTTTAGCTCTTGAATTGTTGCTGGCTTATCGACGTACACCTTTTCTTTCAAATAACTCCAAAGAAAGAAGTCCAACGGTGTCAAATCACTTGATCTTGGCGACCAATTGATAGCGCCGCGACGTGACATTATTCGGCCATCAAATTTTTCGCGCAAAAGAGCCATTGTTTCGTTAGCTGTGTGACAAGTGGCACCGTCCTGTTGAAACCACATATCGTCCACATCCATATCTTCCAATTCGGGCCATAAAAAGTTCGTTATCACCTGACGATAGCGAGCACTATTCACAGTAACTGCTTGACCGGCCTCATTTTGGAAAAAATAGGGCCCAATGATGCCGCCGGCCCATAAACCGCACCAAACAGTCACTCTTTGTGGGTGCATTAGTTTTTCGACAATCACTCTTGGATTATCATTCGCTGAAAAGTGGCAATTCTGCTTATTGGCGAATCCATTGAGGTGAAAATGTGCCTCATCACTGAAGATGATTTTCTTCAAAAATTGGTCATTCACTCTTGCCATTTCCTGCCACCATTTTGACCACTGACGACGCTTAAAAGGGTCAAGAGGCTCTAGTTCTTGAGTCAGTTGCATCTTGTAAGCGTGTAAATGCAAGTCTTTCTATGAATAATGTTCATCAACGACGAGCGTGAGAGGTGCAATTGTTGGGCACGACGACGAGTTGAGGTGGCTCTTCAACCAGACTATCGCGAACAGCAGCAATATTTTCTGCAGTACGAGCTGTACGAGCATACACTGGTGTTTTCACATCTCCTACAGACCCGGTTTGCTCAAACTTTTGCACAATTTTTCCGATTGTGCGCACATTTGGACGATTCAATTGATCGAAAAAATCACGAAGTGCGCGACATGCATTTTGATCTGAACGCCCGTTTTCATAATAAGCCTGAATAACTTTAACGCGTTTCTCGGTTGTGTATCTTTCCGTGGTCTGAAATTGAAAAATGTCAAATAAAATGCAGAAAAGAACTTGGCGCTTAGGTGTGGTTTATATTCAATATCGGCCCTTGAGATTTAACCACCCTTTACATAACGCAACGCCGGCCTTCTTTACTCTTTCCTCAATATTAGATTTCCACGTGAGTTTCCTTTCTAATATGAGTCCTAGGTACTTGACATTCTCTTTGAAAGGGATCTCCACACCCTTAAAACTTAGCGGGGAGATTACAGGGAGCCTATGTTTCTTTGTAAAGATAATTATTTCAGTTTTTGCGGGGCTTATACCGAGTCCCCTGCTCTCAGTCCAGCTTGTAAGTGTGGCCATGTTAGAGCGCAGAATATTCATAAGGGTGTTAGGATATTTGCCTTTAACGGCAATGGCTACGTCATCTGCGTAAGCATTGACGTGGCAACCTCCTCTTCCCAGGGTTAGCAATTGAGGGCTCTGGGGAAACGTAAACAAAATATTTATTTTATTAGTTGAATGTATGCGCTTTAGCTTGATAACAATAGCATAGTACTATACGTACGTCCAGCAGCGCCAAAAATACGCTTAAAGAAAAACTGTTTTCAAAAGGGATAACAATAGAAATAAATATAAAATAATTTACACAGTGTTTATTAGTACTTAAACTTTATAAAAAAATTTATTTTAATTTTGCTTTACAAAAGTTAGTATATAAAAGATCACGTGACCCAAAGTACAATGAAAAAAATTGCTCCACGGTCTGCATTATTTCTTCTTCAAATATTAATGGATCTGTCAAAAGTAAAAAAAATTCTTGTAAAATAAAGTTGTAGTTATAGTTTGTCGAGCCGGACTTTTGAATTTCAAAAACCGCATGAAAAAATATTAAAAACTGTGTGAGTTATCATGCAGATCTTGCCGGAAAAAGTAGTTTCGGGAAAACCGAATTTAACCCTTTCGAGCCGAACGGGACCTATGTGTCCCGGTATACATATGTTCGAGGATGCCTAGCCTGGAAATTAAGAGACTAAAATGGGTTTAGCTTATCCCATTCCGTAGTTTATGCTATTCATAGCGGTATTTCCTTCCGTTATTTGATATTTAATGGTAAGCACGTGCTCATAAGTTGAATAAAGATCGGAAGTTTGGACGCGAATTCCGAAAGTGACACTGTTTTTTGCAATTATTCGTGGTTTTTGAGTTTTAAAACCAACCAAAAGTATAGTAATTTATTGTGTTAGTGGTTTCCTTATATACTGAGGTAAGTACATAGTCGTTCTTTTGTTTATTTTTAAAATCATCAGCATTTTCATTTTACTGGGACGTACATATGTATGTGTCCCACCAGTATTCATGGTGTCCGAGTCAGTATTGAATCTTCTTGGAAATTTATTAAAATGTAGGTACTGATATTATTTCTCATTTATAAACTCACATTGTTTGTACAGACTCATAATGCCTAAAAAGCTGTAGATGCCATTGCTAATATTTTGGAATCATCTAATGAGGATGACGACTCTTCAAACGGTAGCAGTGATAATTATGAGCGTTCTGATAGTGAGGTTTCATCTGCTGATGAAAGAGATATGGCTGCTAGTAATGAGGACGATGCAGAAAATATTTTGGCAGTAACACGTTCTACAGCTGATTCTGCAAATATTGCCACTATATGATCTTCTCCCCGTGCGCAGTTTGTACCAATACAAACAATAACTAGCTATCGACTTCCGGATGTTGCTAACAGATATTGGAGAAATTAAAATCGTTATTGGTTGCGAGATAATTATGTCATATAATCATTTGCCATCTTTAAGACACTATTAGTCAAAACATAATTCTATTGGAAACGATGCAGTAAAATCGGCTATAACGCGGGATAGATTTTAGTACTATCATCGAAAATGTACTTTGCTTCACCTGAAAAGCCTGAGGCAGCATCCAAACTTTATTACGTGGAAGATATTGTTGAGTGCCTAAAGTCTCGATTTGCAAGTGCACGGAACGAAAGTGCTTACCAAAGTATCGATGAAAAAATCACGAAATTCAAAGGACGCTCCTCTATGAAACAATACCTACCATTGAAGCCCACTAAACGTGGTATCAAAATGTGGTTCAGATGTGATGCTCTTACTGGCTATACTTACGATTTTAATATCTATTGTGGGAGAGAAGATGGAAATGTCGAAGGAACTCTAGGCGAGCGCGTGGTAAATCAGTTAGCAGCAACAATTCGAGAAACGGATGTGTCTCTGTGTTTCGATCGGTTCTTCACAAGTATCAATCTTCTAGAGACTATTAATTACGCAGTATTAGGAACTATTATGTTGTATCAATTGCCAACCATCATCAGCACAAAGCTAAACAGAGGTCAATGCGCTTCCCGAGAAAGCAACACTGGTATAATGTATGCTAAATGGCAAGATACCAAGGAAATAGTAGTTGTAAGCAATTGTCACTCCTCTGAAATCTCCATAATAGAAAAGAAATTAAAAAATGGTCAAAAGATTAACGTGGACTGCCACGAAATGATAAAATTTTACAAACAGATAATGGGGGGAGTTGATCGAGCTGATTAAATTGCAGGGCAATATGAGTTGGATCGGAAGTCTAATAAATGGTGGATAAAAGTTTTTTACCGATTGTTAATGATGTCAGTAGGAAATTGTTGGGTAGTCAGTTCGCAACTTTCACGGAAATAAAAACCACTTATAGACTTTATGATAGAGCTGGCGGAATACATAATTTGTGAAGGGAAGAAAAGAGCAGCTGTTCAACGCAGTGGCACGTCAGGAAGAAAAAGGACGCTAGCCGCAGGTCACCTACCCATTCCAATTCCCAATCGAAGACAGGAAAAAGAGAGGAGAACAAAAGCGATTTGCGAAGAATGCCAGATTCCTCTCTACAAAGATTGCTTCGCTCCGCACCATAAATAAAGACCAAATTTTTTTATGTTAAATATATTGCTGTTGTATTATTTTCTATTATATTCTTTACCAAAACAATTAATTTAATTCCAAAGAAATATTGTATTCGTCGCATCGGTTCACGCTAGAGCTTTTTGGAAAGCTATTTTCACGTGCTAACACGTGTTTGATTAATTGTTGTTTGCTTTTAGTCGTTCGTGAGTTATAGCGTCGCAAACATGGAGCAAAATAAAGAGAAAATACGGCATATTTTACAGTACTACTACGATGAAGGCGAAAATGCATCTCATGCTGCCAATAAAATTTGTGCAGTTTATGGACCCGATACTGTTTCCATTTCCACCGCACAACGATGGTTTCAACGTTTTCGTTCTGGTGCAGAGGTGATCGAAGATGCGCCACGGTCCGGAAGGCCTGTCGTCAAAAATTGCGATAAAATCGCTGAATTGATCGAAAGAGACCGGCATAGTAGCAGCCGTAGCATCGGCTAAGAGAAGAAAGAAGAAGCTTGGATTCAAAAAGAAGCTTGATGTATGGGTGCCACACGACTTGACGCAAAAAAACATTTTTGCCCGTATGGATGCATGCGAATCGCTTCTGACTCGCAACAAAATCGACCCGTTTTTGAAGCGGATGGTGATTGGCGATGAAAAGTGGGTCACTTACGACAACGTGAAGCGCAAACGGTCGTGGCGGAAAAGCGGTGAAGCTGCCCAGACGGTGGCCAAGCCTGGATTGACGGCCAGGAAGGTTCTTCTGTGTGTTTGGTGGGATTGGCAGGGAATCATCCACAATGAGCTGCTCCCCTATGGCCAAACGCTCAATTCGGACCTGTACTGCCATCAGCTGGACCGCTTGAATGCAGCACTCATGCAGAAGAGGCCATCTTTGATCAACAGAGGCCGAATTGTCTTCCATCAGGACAACGCCAGGCCACACACATTTTAGGTGACGCACCAGAAGCTCCGGGAGCTCGGATGGGAGGTTATTTTGCATCCACCGTATAGTCCGGATCTCGCACCAAGTGATTACCACCTATTTCTGTCCATGGCGAACGAACTAGGTAGTCGGAAGTTGTCCACAAGAGAGTCCTGTGAAAATTGGCTCTTCGAGTTTTTTGACAATAGGGAAGCGAGCTTCTATAAGAGGGGCATTATGAAGTTGGCATCTCGTTGAGAACTCATCATCGAACAAAACGGCGCATATTTGACTTAAATCGCATTATTATAACCAATTTTATGAACAATTGAAAATTCAATAAAAATACCGCAAGACTTTTTTGACAACCTTTATAATTGGCGCGTCCACCCTTTTTGGGTGTTTGGCCGAGCTCCTCCTCCTATTTGTGGAGTGCGTCTTGATGTTGTTCCACAAATGGAGGAACCTACAGTTTCAAGCCGACTCCGAATGGCAGTTATTTTTATGAGGAACTTTTTCATGGCAGAAATACACTCGGAGGTTTGCCATTGCCTGTCGAGCGGCGATCGCTATTAGAAAAATGTTTTTCTTAATTTTGGAGTTTCACCGAGATTCGAACCAACGTTCTCTCTGTGAACTCCGAATAGTAAACACGCACCAAGCCATTCGGCTACGGCGGCCAAAGAAAATTAGTTTCATATAAAACCAAAGTGCAATTATATATGAGGTACCGGATCATAAAATACTAATCGGGACATATAAGTCCCATTCAAAAACACTGGCGGGACATATTATATATGTCCCAGACCCTTCCACCACCCCTTTTTACCCGATTCAAATCCTGAAGTGATGGAATGCTTTTATTTTCCCTATTGCAACGATTGAACACGTAAAACAAGTTCCCTTTACCTCAGCGGCTTTTCGGATCGAAAGGGTTAAAGTTTGAGTTCTACCTAGTTAATGGGCTGTAGAAGCTATAATATTAAGAATTTTCGCATGAAAATTCCACAGTATATCCCTAAAGTACCATACTTTCAAAATATCGAAGAAATAAAATCGATTTTTTGAAAATTCTGGACGTATGTATATAACCCATTAAGAGACACAGTTTAAAAAGTGTTACTATTTATTTCTAAATTTTAAAATTTTAAGGTATTTAGTACGTTGTTCGGTATTCTTTATTATCAACTAATGTTTGAAGTCTATGTGGCATGGAGTCAACCAGTTTTTTGTGTTGGATGGCTGGTTGGTTTAAGTGGTGATTCTTCCAGAATTCAACTAGCGCTTCCGCACCATTTTGTTGCCACATCCTCGTTACCAACTTGTTTACCAGTTATATTTACAGCATGACTATATCCAGTCTGTGCGGTTCAGGCACCTTATCAGGTTGTTGACATCTAAGCATGACAGCTGTTCCAGACTCTCGAACAGCGGTTTACCCAGGGTTAACATTCAGTCCTTCCATAGGGCAGGGCATTCGCAGAGGAAATGGAAGATTGTTTCCTTTTTCTCCGGTTTTTACAACTGTGACTGTATGTGTTGTAAGGGATGCCCATTTTGGCTGCTTGTTCTTCCACCGATCAAAAGCCAGTTATGATTGCCGTTAGTCTCCAGTCGTCCCGTCGTTTCATGTTTCTCAATGGTGACGATTGCTTTAGGTTGTAGGTGGGCCATAACGTTTTGCTATATTGCCTTAAAGGACATTGCTCTTAAAAGAAGGATCTGCAATTGCCAATACTTCCGCCTGAAAGACACTGCAAGCATTAGGGAGACGCACAGATCTTTAAATTTTAAGTTTATGAGAATATATACCAGCTCCAACACCACAATCCATTTTACTGCCATCTGTATAGACTGTAGTGTCGAACTTGTTTAGTGATAATTCCTTATTCCATTCTTTCCGAGATAGAAAGAGAATGTCAAAATTTCCTCTTCGAGGCATGCTGGGTTTGTCGCCTTAATAGACTGGCATGGCCATGAGCTTTTTCCTTCCAGCGCACTATGGTCTGAAATTCAAATTTTTTTGCATAAATCCAAAATTTTTTTTTTCTTATTTCAAAAAAATAGGTACGCAGTATTAATTGAGACATTTCAGTGGTCTAAAATATGCAAAAAATTATTTGGATATGGCCACTCTGTTCTAAATATGAGCTGTAAAACATGATGCTTCTGAAGCAACAACAAACTTGTAAACAGTTTGGTAAAATATTGTAAGAAAACAGCTGGTCGATAATAGTTAAAAAGGAAAAAAAGGAAATAAATTTATAATGGAAGAATATAAGAAAGGTATCTATTTTTTAACTTAATGAAAAAAAATGTGGTTTATTGTGTCATATCTGTATAGTGTGGAGTTTTGTTTCATAGATTTTTTAACCGAAAATTTCGAATTAACCTGTGTTCTGTGCAGTGAAAGTTGTGTGTATTGTCCCGTATTGTTCCAGATTTTTATGTTCGGTTGAAGTTTGGGGTATGCTCTTTAAAATCATATATGTAACATTTGCCCGTTTTTGCCCCATTTAAGTATATTTGTAATTTTCAGCAACCTTTAAATTCCAACACGAAGAAATGCTTGGAGTTTGGATAGAGGGCGATCGCAAAACTAATGTTGTTTTGGATTGGGTTTTTAAAAAAATTAATACTAATGAGTTAAGTTTAAAGAAAAAAGATGAAATAAGAAAAAAATACAAAATTTATTAGCATATGTTAGCGAAAAATTATCAAAATGTAATCCTATGGTTAATAGATTTAAAGAGAAATACCCCCAGTGGGTTCCCGCAACAACTATTATTGAAATTTTTGAGAATGATTTTGAAAACCCCTGTTCAAGTAAAGCAGGACGACCAAAGGTTAGCTACACAGATGCAAAAGACCGCCTTAAGAGGAAGCTGGCAAGTGATCTTTCTTGTGAAAACAATGACGTTGTTGATTTTTTGATTCATGCAACTACTGGTGCGGCAAAAAAATCAAATAAAGTGATTTAGCATTTATTTTAAAGAAAACTGCGCATCAAGCAGAACAAAGCGAAATAAGATGAGCTGTTACCTCCAAAAAACCAGAAGCAGTTCCACTAACTCCGGAAGAAGCACTCGCATTTTTACTTGAAAATGATTTAAGCAAAAGGCAACATGAGGCGAAAAGCAACATGAGGTTGTTAAATAAAGAAAGGAATTGCAATATATATCCAAGCTATGAGGAAGTAATTAAATGCAAGCTACTTTGCCGGCCTAAGGAGATATCTGTGTCGGAGTCTTCAGCAGAAGTATCACTGCAAAATCTCTTAGACCATACCGCACAACGCATTCTTTTATTCCAAAAAGATGTTTGTACATGGAAAAATATTTTTGGTTTCCAATGTCAGCAACAGTTCATAAAATATTAGTTCACGGCTCACAGATTATAGAAAATTGCGTAATTCCTGTTGGTTGTTTTGGTGAAAATGCGTCAGAAGCTCGAAATAAATTATACAAGAGAGATCGCTTCGCGCATGCAAGAAAAAATAATATGACTGATGTTTTCAATAGAGCAATGGATTCTTCAGACCCCCTTCTTTCCAGCTTGTCTTTATGCGCTAGAGAAAAATATCGGAAAAGAGAGAAGCTACCAGAAAAAGTAATACAATACAATTGCTTGCACCTTCAAGTGAGCTTCAAATTTTCAACCACTTGCCAGGGGGATCTGAATACGATTCAGATAATTCTGATTCCGATATATCGGAAGCAGACGTTGTGGAGAACGCTTTAGTTCTAGATACGGAAGACTGTGATTTCGAATGATTTGTTTGGTACATATAACTTTTTATATTATATTCAAGTGAATTTAATAATTCTGTAACTTCTCTCTCATTTCAGATGTACAGTTAATGTTATTATAAAAATAATTGTTTCAGTAAAAACATATGTATAAATATTTGGATAATAAAATTATTTGACCACTTTTGCCTATCATATGCAAATTTTTCATTTTATGAAACCAAATTTTTACTATAGGTCCAAAGGAGGTACTCCTAGGGACTGGCCGATTTCAACTATTTTTGGTATCGTCGATGCGTATTACGAGAATAACATATTTACCAATTTTCGTTAAGGTATCGCAATTTTTGGAGCAGAAATTCAAAAATTTTTACTATAGGTCCAAGGGAGGTACCCGTGGGGAATGACCGATTTCATCCATTCTTAGAATTTTTTTTTACTAAGTCATATATAACCTGTATGCCAAAATTTCAATGGCCTAGTACCACTCCTTCTAATTTATGCCAAAAAATTTGAATTTCAGACCATAGTGCAGCGACCCGCTTCATTTAACCTAAATGCACTCATTGTTGCCATCTTCTTGATATGTTGATCTACCGGAATAACGTATGTCAGAGCGTTTAGGGCCTCCCTAGGACATGATCTGATAGCACCGGTTGTTATTGCACAGGCTGATCTTTATATTCTACCAAGTAATTTGATGATGTATTCTCTCTCTAGAGCTTTTCACCAAACTGCCGGCCATACATTAAAATTGGTCGTATAACCGCCTTATACAGTTTTTTGTGTATTCTACACTAATTTGGTGCCACTCTTCAAGTATCTGCGTCATTTATATATTAACCATTTTTGTATTATTTGCGACTTCTGCTTAGGGTTGTTATCTTGATAAAAGCGAAAGTCATCTTCAGTTTTTTATTTTCTAGCGCTTTGAAGCAAACTTTCGTACAGAAGTTCACAGTGTTTTCGATGACGCTCAAATTTCCAACTTAATTTGATGACACGCATGCCAAAACCATAACGCTGCCACCAACGTGTTTTATACAGCTAAAGGATAAGATAATTCGGCACATTAACGGCATAGAACCTCAATTATGCCTCAGCGTCATCGAAAATTTGGACCATCGGATGGAGGTGTGCCACCGAGACCGCGACGGCTATTTGGCCAATATTTTATTCCATACGTGATTAAGTCGTACCAATATTATCATAATAAAGAGAAGTAACAATAATTTCCTAAAAAAATTGTATTTTATTCAAAATCAACACCGGCCCTTGAAACTTAACCACCCTTTATTTGATAATCGACAACTGAGACACGCCCAAATGTACGCCGAAGAACAAACGATTTTGGTTAATTCAAACTGTCTACTCACAACAACGATTTACACGGTTGGTAAGTTGATGAGGAAATTCGATTGCATAAAATATCCGTCATTACCTATACCCTTCTGTTGTTAAGCCACTTCTACCACGCGGCCATACGAAAAAAAAAAGTTAACAGTAGTCGTAGGACAGACTCAAATTCATTTACTAGCGCACGCGTTTCCAGGTGTGTTTAAGCCTCCCGCGCCTTTGTCCTCGTTTGTGAGCACTCAACCCGAAGCTCCACCAAAAAGTGGGACTTTTTGAAGGTACTTATTGACAAATATGAAATCTGTTACCATATTGACAACACATTTGAAATAGTTTCGGTCATCAACCAAGCTTCCCTACCACACAGTAAGACTTAATTTGCTTTTGAGTTTAAGAAATGCCGCTTTCTGCGGAATATTCCTTTGCTTATTTGCTTTCATAAGCGGCATCAATTATCTCGAAAATTATCTATGTAACTAAATTCATCGATTTTTGCTTTTTATTCACGAGTTAGAAAACTCGACTTATTTTACGAATTGTAATCAATGTTAATAATAAACCCTTTCAGCACAACAAGGATAAGTGCACTCATATAAACTCTTAACAACAGCCTCACCTTAATTCTTACCTGAAGATAATCAATTCTTGTCCGTGAAAACTTTGCTGAGCACTCAGTGAGTGCTTCTATCCAAATTCATTAGGCTCGTCAATCGCGCCATGAATCCATTAACCAAAATTTAATAATACTTCTATGTCTTTTTAGGTCTAATCAAATTCTAAGTTGATGGAAAATATTTCCTTTCGCCAAACATTTGGGAAGCATTTCTCAATTACAATAATTTCCAGCGTGATAAAATCTATTACAAATTAATTCTATGACGGCACAACTATTTCCGGTGAGTCACATATGAACAATTAATGTTTCAACTTTTGATGGATTTCAAAAGCAAAGTTATATAAGCAAATATCCGCTTACTCAAAAGATAGTCTTATAGCGATTTTTAAAGAGCGCAAATCGAGTCTGCCGGAAAATGTTGCTTGCAAGCAGCGCAATAATAATCCTCATCTCTCCACTGTTGATGGCGCACTTATCAATCAACGGGAACCCCGCAAATAATTTGAGCATCAACATCAGCGAAATTATAAACAAAATTCAAGTGGAGCGGAAAATCTACTCGTTTCTTATTATCAACGCCTACGACTCAAGTCAGAGTTGTCTCTGTGACGATTCCATCCGAATGCTCAACGCTTATGGCACTGTTAGACTATTGCAAGCCGATAGCTCTTGCGCGTACTCGCCCAGCTACTCCAATGATGAGATTCTATTGATTCGTTGTTTACCGAATAAATTTGTGCCGGATTCATTAGAGAAGATGGTCGGTTGTCTCACAAACAGACGTTATATCCGCATTCTCTTCATCTGGAATACCGAATACAAGACTGCAGTGATAAAAAACCGTGAAGAGCTTCAACAACAGCAACAACTACTTTTCGAATACTGCGCCCAAATGCGTTTATTGAACGTAATCAGTATTTACAGAGACTACGTGGACGACGGACACTTCTATACTTTCAGCTACTTTCCTCAGTTTCATCTAGAACGCAAAACACTGAATGAAGAGTGCTTTCCCGATCGCATCAGAGACTTAAAAGGTTTTGCCATTCGCACTGTAGTCGATGAAGTCGAACCATGGAATATTGTGTGGCGTGATCGGTATGGACAAGTGCAGATCGGCGGATTTCTCACAAAACTTCTACGAGAGTTTGCTAAGCAAAACAACGGTACGCTCTCTTATCCGAAACCAGTGAACCCGGACCAATTAGTCAATATTTATGTTTGGGGACCATTAATAAGTAATGATACCATCGACATGGTGACTGGAATTTTGTCTTCAGACGTAAAGTGGGCTGGTGTTGAAGTATCGACACCATTGATGCCAATAGATTGGACTATTATGGTACCTTTGCCTCCCCTAGTACCCGACAGCGAAGTACTTTTATTTCTGCTCAATTCTGTGTTGGGACTATTTCTCCTGTTACTACTCCTCATCTTCTCATTCGTTCTTACCTTGGAAAGTTTACTTTGGCGGCGACGTTCTCCAACAAGCAGTGTACGTTTCTTTATTTGGATATTCACCAATGTTGTGCTCCGTAATATAATTGGACAGCCCTCGTGCTCGGTCGTCCACGTCAAGGCGAAATTCACGAAACGTTGTATATATATTTGTCTGTTGCTCAGTGGCATTTTCATGAGCACACTTATTGCAGCTTTTCTTAAATCGTATATAACCAGCAATCCACATCAATATTCCCGTGCGTTAACTTTCGAAGAACTTTACCATTTAGGAATAAAAATTAAAGTATATCATAATGTATATGATTATCTCCATTTCTATATCGATCCACAAATCGTGGAGAAAAATTTCTTACTTGATTCAATTAGTGAAGTGCAGCGTCAACGTGCATCCTTAGATCCACGCTTTGGTTACTCTGTAATCAGTCCATTTTGGTCGGTGTTGTCAAGACATCAGTCGTATTTACCGCGACCACTTTTCTACGTGAGCGAACAGATGTATTTAAGAAAAACACTTCCAGTAGGAATACCATTACAGGAACACTCAATATTTATGGAAGCGCTCAACAATATGATCCACCAGGTAAATAGCGGTGGATTATCTGATTTATGGATACGTGAGGCCTATGATGACATGAGGGCGGCGAAGAAAATTAATATGACTGAAGTGGAGCCCGTGGAATTTAAACCGCTCTATTTGGAGGATTTGTATTGCCTGTGGTGGATGTATGGGCTTGGCGTGAGTTTAGCTCTTTTGGTATTTTGCGCGGAGCTGATCTATTACAAAAGAACAACGAAGAAATCAATAGTCGAGGAAAAGAAGTTAGATAGGAGGGTTCGGATAAGTTGGGAGTGATTTGAAAGCTATACCGTAATTTTGGAATTTTAGACAGGTTTTTGGACTTATTTATGTATAAAATATATTCAGTTCATTGTAGTTTGACACAAGCAATGCAGTGATTCAGAATGTGTTTTAAATGAGTGTGTAAAATAAATGCAAACGGAAATTGTTTTGATTGTTTTTTCGTGAAAAGGAAGCATTGAAAGCCTAACGCGGTCAGTGAGAGACTTTAGCCCGAACTAAACCTCCTTCCGTCAATGCAGCGATCCGTCGGGTGCTGTCGTCAAGCTTTTTGGCGGGAGGTGGATTGAACACTAGACTCAACGTCAGTTATTGTCCTGGTATTAGACGTCGGAAGTTGCATCTATCTGTTATCACCCACTGCAAAATCATTTCAGGAGAGAGTCAACCCGTTTGGAACTGTATGTCCGCTCCCACCATGTCCTAACTATACCATAGAAAAGTTGGTTTCTTGATGACAATGCACCGCCACATCGAACAAGAGCGATCCGGGAATTGATGGAGACGTACGATTGGGAACCGCTGGTGCATGCGGCTTACTCACCAAATTACTTGGCGCCTTCCGATTATCATTTGTTTGCATCGATGGGCCACGCATCTTCCGAGCAGCCCTTCAATTCTCACGAAGAAGCCAAAAAATGGCTCGATGATTGGTTTGTGGCCGAAGACGGCCAATTTTTTTGGCGCGGCATCCACAAATTGCCTGAGAGATAGGAAAAATGTGTCGCTAGCGATGGCTATTATTTTATTAAGATTAAATTTAAGAGGATTCAATTTCTAACCATTTTTTGAATAAACGTTTGAAATTGAAAAAAAGGTATATACTAAAATTATATTAAAAACTCCAGCAAAAAAATACGAATTTGGTGGCATCATTTTTTTCAACTCCTGGAACCTTAATATCTAACGGACCTTAAGGGGGAGCCTGCTTTAGAGGCTTCAAAAAATTGATTTTTTTTTGCATTAATGTGTTCCCAAACTATCCAAGAATGTGTGCTCAAAATTTCAGAAGCAAATTCAAAATATTTTCGGAGTGACAGAAGAAATTGTGAGCAAACGTCGAACAGGTATACGAGCGGCCGGATCGCTCGAAGTGTGATTTCTCGGTTTATTATTTTGATGATTTTTCTTAATTGGCGGGAAAGATAGGGAAAAAGTTAAACGTCCTATTGAAACGAGATAACATTGATTGTATTCGAAATTAAATTCTCTTCTGGTTGAACCTAAAAAACCTTAAGAAAGTTATGATTAACCCACTTTTTAAACAATCTAAAGTGAATTTGTTTTTCCAAAAAAAATGATTTTTTTTGTAATTAGCGAAAAATTGTTGAATTTCTCACTTTTTGTTTAATTTTCTTGGTTTAACTAGAAGCTATACTATACAAAAAAAGGAAAACTTTTTGGGTTTTTGGTTTCAGATGAAAATCGCGACCTGCATCTTTCCCGCCGCACACTCGAGGTGCCTCGGCAAAATGCTTGTACCGGGCTTAATGTGACATATATTTTAATGAAAAAATTTGAGAAAACTGCTGAAATATATAACAATAACACCTGAAAGTTTCGTTTCAATCGAATATTTCTTTCCTTCCCAAAAAAATCCACGAAAAAATCGATTTTTTGAAGCCTCTAAAGCAGGCTCCCCCCTTAACGTTATTTTTAGATTGCATTCGAGCATTTTTCCTAGCTGGGTGGGAACGAAGCTCTTCAGTCTTATCATCAGCACCCACTGTACTTGATGTTCCTTCTCTTTCAGCATCTTGCGGCATATTTTTAGTGCCCCAGCAGATTTCCTCAAGAGTGGCTTTACTTTTGGTTTTTTGCCCGCGGAATCTATGCTCTTTTTATAGAGGTAGTTAGTAGCATTCAAAAGTTGCAGGAATAATCTCGCATAAGCCAGAAAAAAGAATGCAGGTGACAAGTAAAAAGTACGTAAGTGGTGCTGGGGCCATCGATTTAGCTCAAATAAAAATAAATTCGCTACAGTCAGATGGTGGACAAATTGTTCGTTCGCTGCATCAATCAATGCAAGGAAATCGGCTGGCAAGCGAAAGATGTAAGCCACATCTAAGCCAACTAATAAATAAAAATGTAAGAAAATAAAAAATCGGCCGCAAAGCGTAACAGCAAATATCAATAAATATAGCGACAGTGGCAGCGCTGATGAATCGCACAAATATCGAAAGTGAAACTGATGCAGTGGTAGGCAAGCGATGCAACCACCTCAACGACAGCAGGTTTTATAAAGGGTTGTTGAAACGGGGTGCCCACTTCTTAAAAGTAAATAGAATGCAAATAAATGCAAAAAATAAATGTATGTGCGAGCTCCTCGTCTTTTGCTTAAATAATAAAAATTACATTAATTACGCTTTTGAATGAAATGCAACTTCTTTTCTTTCCAGGTAAGAAGATTTCATTAGCGGAAAGTGGAATAAAATTTCTGCCAATCTTCATTTTTATTTTATTTTTTATATTTATATATATAGGTTTTTTAACAATTTCTCATCAAATGAGAAAATCATGAAGAATACAATTCCCGCTTTATTTAAATTAGAAAATGTCCCGCTGGTAGTTTTTAATCTTAAAGAAATAACGCACTTTTTCCTTTGATCTACATATATTTGCTCTGGAGAAGGTTAGTTTAGGTTATGGTGGTAGTCGGTCTGCACGACCAACTCACTTAGACCTTACAGGTCCATTGTGGTACCACTGTGCTGCAGGGGAATCCCATTTACTTTCCTTCGTGGAACCATTTTGTGGTTCTAATGAAGCGTAGAATTGATCCCATCCCCACGCCAAACAGCTCTGTAAGAGAATTAAAAAAGTATTTACCTAGACAACCTGCTCTGATTTTAGCTAAGGCTGAACAATTGCAAAGGAAGTGCTCAACTGTTTCTTCCTCTTCCTCTTCCTCATCTCTACAACTTCTGCAGTATTCATGGAAGAAAACTCCTAGTCTTGAGGAATGCCTACCAAATAGCCAAAGACCGGTTAGACAAGCCACGACCTTCGAGATATTATCACTTGAGAGGCTAAGCAATTCCTTTGTCCTTTTCTTGTTTATTTGGGTCCATAGAAGCCTAGCGGTTACATATGTATCTTCATCTCTCCATGATCTATTGGCGTCTTGGATAATGTTGTTTTTGATTATTAGTTTACTCGTGGCCAAAGGTATTTCAATGGTACTTTTATCACTGAGCAGTTGAAGAGCCTTTCCTGGCTAGTTCATCGGCTTTACATTTTCCCTCAATATCTTTTGTGCTCCGGAACCCAAATAAGGCTGACTTTGAATACGACGCTAATATCATTTAGGGCTGCCCGGCATTCCTGTGCAACCTTCGATCTTAGTATAGCCATATTCATTGATTTGATGGCCGCCTGGCTATCCGAGTATATCGACTTATTTTATAGCTAGCACCTCTGCCTGATAGACGCTGCCATAGTCTGGTAGTCGAACGGATAGTTTCAGTTCTAATGCCTTCGAAAATACTCCATAGCCTACCTTATGTCTAGCTTGGAACCACCTGTATAAAAATTTAATTTCCCCATTCTCCTTGGCCTTGGTGTCTACCACTCCCTTCTTGACGGTATAGTCATCTTGAAAAGCCTGTCGAAGTTGAGTCTAGGAACAGAGTAGTCTATTTCTTGTTTGTGACTATTCAGAGAGTGCAAAATAGAAGCGTGGCCGAACCACTAGTCTTTCCCTAGCGCCATACTTTTGAGTTTGAGCGCCGAGGCGACGGCCACATGTTTCCCCACCAAATTTAATACAGGTAAATTGATTAGCACTTCCAGCGCTTTGTTTGGGGTAGTCCTTAAATCACCAGAGATGCATAAAAAAGCTGTTCTTTGGACCTTACTCATGATTTTAGCGTAACTCGCCGTTTGAGCAGATGACCACCATACAAGTATTCCATATAATAAGGTTGGTCTAACCACAGAAGTATAGAGTCGATGTGTAACAAGACCGCTTTTTTGCAAGTATATAATGCAACGTCGGTCTTCTTTACTCGTTCTTCAATATTAGGTTTCCACCTGAGTTTCCTTTGTAATATGAATCAGGGTCTTAACATTCTCTTTGAAATGGATCTCTACACCCTTAAAAATTAGCGGGGAGATTACAGGGAGCCTATGTTTCTTTGTAAAGAGAATTAGTTTAGTTTTTGCGGGATTTATACCGATCCCCCTGCTCTCAGTTCAGCTTCTAAGTGTGACCAGATTAGAGCGCAAAGTATCCATAAGGGTGTTATATTTAGCTTTAACGGCAATTGCTAGGTCGGTCATCTGCGTAAGCATTGACGTGGCAACCTCCTCTTTCCAGGGTGAGTAATTGAGGGCTCTGGGGAAACGTAAACAAAGTATTTGTGATATATACTTGATAGCAACAGCATAATCGGTGTGTAAATGTTCACGATTATTTTTTTAATATTTAGTTCTTCGGAACCTTCAAGTCCTTTAAGATATTAAATTGATGAGAAAATATAAAACTGAGTGTGCAGCATAATTACTATACATAGTCTTACCATAAATTCTGTGGTAAATTTTACAATGCATACGGCGAGAAAGAATTCGCAGAAAAAGTTCCGATATTTTTGCTTTTGTTCGTATGTATTGTCTACTCATAAATTATACTCAGTTTCGTGGCAAATTTCGCTTGTTCACAATAGAGTGGGGAGCTAAGGAAAATCGCATTGCAGTGATTGCAGTGCAAAAGTGTGGTAAAAGTACAAGTGAGACTTACGCATTGCTGAAGAAACTTAATATTTCGAGACTATTTGTTTACCGCAGATCAATCGGTTCTCCCAAACGTCGGAAGTGGCAGACAGAAAACGTAGTGCTCGGCCTCACATGGTTCGAACCAGAGCAGCCATAAAAGCCGTTCAAAAAAGAATTCGCAGAAATTTGCTTAGAAAGCAGAAAATCATGTCCAGGGAAATTAATGTATCGAATAAATCCATGTCAAGACTAATTAGAGATGATCTCCACATGAAAGCCTACCGTCGCTCAACTAGTCATCTTTTGACAATGTGCTTGAAAGAAATTAGACTCTCCAGATGCTCGGTGATGAAAATATTCTCTTCACAGATGAGAAAACTTTCACTGTTGAAGAAGTTTGTCATAAGCAAAATCAAAAACAAAATCTATGCTAAAAATGCTAAAAAAATCAGCCCAGAGCTGTATGGAAGCTCAGCTGGTAGTTGTCCAACCGGTAACTTAAATCTGATACCATGCGGAACAGAAGCCCACGTAGCTTGCTCCGACCTGTTCTTGAGTATGATACCTCGGGGAGTATCGTGGTGATTGCGATTTAACAGTCAAATTCGGACAGCTCCTTTTTTGCTCGATGTGGAGTTGCATTGCAACCGGGTGTCGGACCCATAGTACGGCAGAGGTTTAGATATGCCTCGAACCCCACCAATATGGTTAGTGTGTCTATTCCACACTGCCTATTGGTACCGTAAATGCTTTTAGCGTTTTTGGGACGTTGATCAATGCATTGATTTGATCCGTTGTGCTTTTGAACACCGTTGTCACAGACCGTTGCCGGAAAGTACCCACGTTAAAAACACCGGACGACACGTAGTAAAGCCACGTCCTTCTCCACCTGATTTTCCAACGCAGAGGAAGTCTTCCGCTGCTACCACTAGCTCGTACCGCATCGAATATTTTCAGAGTCGGAGCTTTTGTATCCATTCGGACAACATGACCCAGCCAACATAGCCGCTGGAACTTTATTCGCTGCGCTATGTCTATGTCGTCGTAAAGCTCATACAGCTCATTGTTTCATCGCCTGCGATACTTGCCAGTGCCCATGTGCAAAGGTCCAAAACTCTGCGCAATAGGGCGACCGATTGGATCTTTTTAATTACAAAAAATCGGACATGATGTTTTTTAATGCGCCCGAAAAAAGCGATAAAAATATATTGGAATTGATTAAAAATAAATAAAAATTGGTTTTATTATGCAATATTTTTTATTACTCCCAAGATAATCGAACTGTTTAATGATGTACATACATTCGTCTCAAATATGATGCCTTAACAAGGAGAAGGGGTATACATTTCGGCCAGAGGAAAAGCAGCTAAGCTCTACCTAACCCATTTGCTATCAAAATAATAATTTTTGTTTACTCTCTTTCGGTCTTACAATGCTGTTATTGAAAATAACTTTTATAATAATTTTTTCCATAAACAAAACATTAACTTCCGCATACTCAGATAAAGCCAGCTTTAGCTGTTTTCAGCCAAAACGAAGTGTGTGTGATAAGAAACAAGTTTGAAGCCAAGCAAAGTAATTTAAATTTACATGAATCAATATCTTAGCACACAAACATATACATAAATGCACACATACCTCCCATACCTCCATACACAAAATAAACCATATACTTAAACAGAAGCAATTACAATTTTTATTGGTGTCATCGTTGTGCCCCTAATGAAACTGAAACTTAAAAAGAAATTTCTGAATTTTTTTTCCCATTCTCATTCATTTCGCTTTTATTCACATTTCCTTTGCTGTTTTACTACGATTTTTCATAGTTTATTAGCTATTTTGAATTTAAAAATTTTGTTTTTTTTGTTTTGCATTCTTCCATCTTTTGCGTTATGAGCTGGCCGGTTAGTTTAATTAAAATTCATGTTGTGCACCTGAAATGATATACGAGTATCTTTGCTACTTTTTAGGTCCTACATTAAAAGTTTTGGTGAAAGAGTTTACTAGCGGTGGCAAGTGTCAGTAATAGTTAGAAGACCGCAAGTTATGTGTGAATATATAAATTCATATAAAGGTATGTCCACGCACGTTAAAGTAGCGACTACTCAAAAAGGTGTCGCGATATACATACATACACACATACATACATATGTACATAAATAGTTGCATGCCCCAAATAAACCTTTCAGCTAATGCATTTCGTTTTTGTATAAGATTAATAATATATACGAATGTAATAATACCACCATCATCAAAAAGTTTCCGAAATATAAATATTTAGAAATTTAAAAACAAAAGTTTATTTCTTAAACGTGATATTTTCGCTTTCAAAATACTCCCCATCAACTGCAACGCATTTATGCCAGCGTTTGATCCAGGTCTCGAAACATTTCTGGAACTCTACTATCGGTATAGACATCAGAGCTGTTTTCGATGCTTTCACTACTTCCTTTCGGATCTTAAAACGCTGAAGTGGATACCCGTAGTGGGTTTTTGACTCGATGAAACAGAAAAAAATCGTAGAGAACCATGGTAGGTAAATTCGATGGCTGTTGGATGGTATTCGTTTCGTTCTTAGCTAAAAATTCAAAGACACTGATGGCACTGTGCGACGGTGCGTTATCATGGTGCGTTATTCACGAGTTGTCTTCCCACAAACCCGTTTGTTTTTAGCGAAACACTTCGAAAAACATTAAATAATAGTCCCTTTCAACTGTTTGACCTTCTGGCAAAAATTAGTGGTGTACAATACCTTTATAATCCACCGAAAACCGAAACGATCTTCTTTTCTTTTTTAACTGAAAACGACGTTTTTCTTTTTTGTTTTGGTTTGTTCGGAGTAATCCACTCACTCTGGATTGACTGTCGTACTCATAAATCCACTTCTCGTCTCCAATAATGTTGCGTTTGTTTGGATCGAATTCAGCCTTGGAAATTATATCTTGGGCGATATCAATGCGGTCCCTTTTTTGTATGAAATTCAAATCATTTGGTAACAACTTTGCAGCAACACCAACAAAATCCAAAGCCCAAGTCATCTGCCAGCTCTTTGTTAGTTAGTTTACGGTAAGTGATCAACTTTCCTTTCAGTTTATTAATATTTTCAGTAGTTTTCGATATCGACATTCTACCACTGCGCGTCGGAATCCTCGATGGACGCACGATCTCTTCTGAAACGTTCATAGCACTAGTAAACGGCTGTTATCTTTAGAGTATCATTACCGAAATAGAGTCCCAATGTTTCTAAAGTCTTCGCACCTTTGAAAACATTTTTAACGCAAAATTTGATACAAACTCGTTGTTGCAAATTGAAATGCATTATTGAAACGGTAAAAAACCGAAAACAAATGCAGAGATATATATTTACTTTTACTCCAGACGGCGTAACTTTTATAAACTCCATGCCAAGGCGATTGAATTTTAGTAGGAATGTTAATCAGAGATGTGGCAAACAACCAAAAAACAAGCAAAACCTAAACCACAACTCAAATCAGTTGATTTAGAGCGTCACCTGGCGGGTATTCCCGGAACTTTTTGATCAATGTGTAAGTGAATAAAATATAACGAGATGTCCTATAAGTTTGTGATATTTCGTGCTGTTATGCAAAGGTTTGGAACCAAGCCTATGCTATTCTACTTATTGTCGTCCTATTCCTTTACCCCCGGCCGCGCGGCTAACGAAATATATATACCGCATTATATAACAATACTCGTAGCACAGGGACTTATTGACAAGATTTGATGATGACTATTTATTTGTTTCGTATTTAATTTAGAATTTTTTTTATTAAAATATAGTTCATTTTCTTATAAAAAATTAAGCAAAAGATTAACAAATTTTCATAAAAATTTCAATAAAAATTTCAAGCAGGCAATTTCAGGTTTAAATATGTACACTTGTGCTCATTCCTAAATGAAACATAGGGCCTCAATAAACAAAATATAATTACGTTTGTTTCTTTCACCGATAAACATTTTTTTTGTATATAGAATTTAAGGCCAAATTTTGGTCAAAAATCGATTTTTTTTTGAGACCCCGCTCATTTCTTCGAGCAATCACTATATTTGGCATTACTTTAACGAAATATGTTTTTTTTTTAATAATAATTTCAGGAGATCCAGTTCAGAGATATAGTGGTCACCGCAAAACGTCTTTTTTAAGAGGAGCTTCCGGAGATCAGCTGTAGCTCCTTTGCAAATATATATTTTTACTAATACTAAGTCTTAAAATACAGTTAAAAGATAACATAATATGTGTACAAATCTTTAGATCAATAAATTTAAAAGTTTTCGCAGAAAAACTTCTGGAAAATTCGCTTATTTTCGGCCTTCAAACTGTGTATAAACTCTTAAATGAAGATCAAAGTTTAAACTTTTCAATCAGCGTCTTTAAGAAACCTCTGCGTACAGTTATTTTTACAAAAATGTATTTTATTGTATAACAAAAATCTTATAAATCAAATTTCCAAACTTTGTGAAAGTGTAACAAAAATTCGCTTTAATTCTATGTTGTAAGAAAATAAAGCGACTCGATTATTTTTGCGCAAAATTTTTGGGCAAATGGCTTAAAACTGCTTTATGGTCGATCTTAAGCTACTGCTACGGCTACTGACATTCCGTCATTTCGACATTTTCGATTTTTGCATTTTCGTCTTTATCAAAGAAAAACTGTGAAATGCACCGAGTTTTTCTCTTTGTTGACATCCATTTAAGTTCCATTTAACACCCTGTAATTCACAACTGAATGAAACAAACAAAAAACAGCAAAATAGCTTCTATAGTGTGAAATGTCACCCTAACAACGAGCATAAACTTTAAATTGTTTGAACGCTATTTTACGAAATATCGACCACTTCAGCCATCTACCGAGAAAATAATGGATTTCTTTACCCCAAACCAATATAAAAAGAAAATAATTTAAAACGAAATTTTTCATTAACATATGCGATCGACCTTTGAATTGCGTAATTTATAAAAAAGCGGATATGCAAATTGTATTTAATTAAGTTATTTAGGTATTTTGCTGGGGTGAAAAAATCAATTCAAAAGTAAAATGTAAAAATTCCTATTTTGTGCATATTTATGCAAATCTGGCATCAAGTGGAGGGACAATGGAAATTAAGCATTAACAGCAACCATAAAATGGGAATGCGGTAATCGCCAGTGAAACTCTGTAATGAAATGGAAATAAGTAAGTATTAGGCTTAAGCCAACAATAGCATTCCATATAACAGTATTTAGGTGGTACATAATGTAGGGTTTTCTAATTGGAATCGATAGATTTAGGTTTTTTATAATAAAAAAATGTAGTTCGCTAACGACCCACGCTCTCAAAGTCGATACCACGCATGCCATTGCTCAACTTAAGTCAGAGATATTCAAAAGAGTTACTGCAAATTGAGCCCCTCGCATCCGGGCCACCTAACAAAGCCCCGAAGGATAGTTAGATGACGTCACATTTCATTTACAGTAGCTTTAAAAAAAACAGAATTTTGGTTTTTTATTCAATTTCGATCCTCTTTTATTAGAAAACCCGTAATATACATTCTGTCAAAGAAATATCGAGAATTGTTCATTTAAAAAGCACGCGTTAAACATATTTCTAATTTTTTTTTTCTGGAATGTTGGTACAACTGTTCTCTATAGTGTCGTAGAGTTTGAGCTTGAACTGTTAATTAGCTTGATTTTTGGCATTCATTATATCAGTCAACCGCAGGTGTGCTTTGCGATTTTCACTATTGATAAAAATATCGAACAAAGATCTCGTCTTAAATTTTGTTGTTTGAATGGATTTCGTGTGCCGAATCGTTAAAAATGTTGCAGAAAGCCTATGGCGTGTGTGCTTTATCATGGGTCTAAAACCACGGGTCTACGAGTGGTATAAGACTTTTGAAGAGTGCCGAGAAATCGTTGAAGATTTGCGCCGATCTGATCGCCAATCAACGTCTTTAATGGATGAAAACGTAGCCAAAGTCAAGGAAATGGTGCTGGAGAACCATCATTTAAGTTCGAGTGAGGTAGCTAAGGTCACGTTGCGTGTCTCCCGAAACAATTCGCAACATTTTACACCATCAATTGGGTATAAGATGCGTAGCTGCTCGACTCGTTCCAAGAGAGTTGAATTTTCTTTCAACAAATTCATCGGAAGAAGGTGGCTGAAGAGAGGCTTCAGCAAGTGAATTCGGACCCAACGTTTATCCAGCGCATCATAACAGGTCATGGGACGTGGGTATATGAGTTTGACATGTAAATCAGTGAGCAGGCGGCTGAAAAGCACTATCCACATGAGCCGAGACCCAAAAAACACGGCAAAGTCGGTCAAAAGTTAAAATAGTGCTACTCATTTTCTTTGATTATCTTGGTGTTGAGTACTCGGAACTCGTTCCAAATTATTCTACGCTAAATAAATAATATTATTTAAAAGTTATGCATCGTTTGAGAGGGAATGTGCGTAGGAAGCGGCCCAATTTGTGGAAAGAAAACTCGTGAGTCTTGCACCATGATAACGCACCGTCTCATAAGGCTCCTATTGGGAACACTTTTTTGACCAAAAACTCGACAAGTTTTATCGAATAACCATCGTATTCACCGGAGTTAACCCCCTGTGACTTTTTCCTTTTTGCCATATTTCCAAAACTTAAATTGCCACTCCGCGGCCACTGCTTTGAGTCGATAGAGGCCATTAAGGAAATATTGCTGAAGGAGCTGAAGAAGATCTCTTCAAACGCATTTAAAAGGTGCTCTGATGACTGGACTTGTCATTGGCATCTGTGTATTGCTTCAAATGGAGCCTATTTTGAAGGCGAAAAAATAAATTTTGATGATTAAACAATTATTTTGCGTTTTACTGAACAATTGCCGGTACTTTTTTGACAGAACGTATTTTGGAATTTTCTGTGACTAGTCGCGGAAAGAACAGGAGTTAGTGGAGCATCTCTCGAGTGTGAGCATTTGGGTGTGATAGTGGCAATGAACATTTTTCCGACATTGCGAATGCATCTATGGCCAGTCAAAAGTGATGGCTCTGAGGCTCCAAAGCTGTTATCGTCAAGGTTAGAAAAGGAATGGAAGAAAATAGTTTTAAACGGAATAAATTCGGCCTTTCTCTTTTAAGGGCAATATCGTTATTCTTTCAGATAGCCAAGCTGCAATCCAGACACTTGATTCGGCTATAACAACCTCTAAAGTGGTGGAGCAAAGTAGGAATAGCCTTGCCCCCTTGAGTGAAAACCATAAAGTAACCTTAAATTGGGTCCCGGGACACCAACCAAAGTCGGGCACTTTGCTATTTCCCTAGTCGTCTTAGGTACTGTTAGCTCTCCTAGTTCGTAATTTTTTCGTAAGTTTTTCAATTTTGGCTCGTCTCAGTGTTTAAATTTGCAATTCCGTTACATGTCGCTTTCGATCTACTTCATTCATGTACGTTGGGATCGCTGTGACTTTTAAAATTTTATGTTTAAAATTTTCTTTGCCATATCGGATTCAGACTTAGGTTAGATAGTCAGGTTGCTTGTCTAAAACAAGGCACTGGGTGGCCCGTACGGCGCATTGTGATACCTGCATTTGATTTCAATCTTCTTAAGCCGTTTAGATCTTTTTAGGAAGGTGACTAGTTCCTCCAGTGAGGTATTTTGCAAAGCTCCCAGGTCTTCAAAGAAATAAGTGCTTAGATATTTGGAACGGCTTCCGTGAAGTGCAGGATATTCACCGGCACCAACTCAATTTTTTCTTCATCTTAATAAATCCTAAAGAAGTCATATATCTTGGTTAGGGTGTCAATTATTATTATTTCATACTCCTTTAGGAGCTTAAGGATTCAACAAAAGATTTCCACACATTTCTCTTTTTAAAGATAAACCTCAGTACATAAAAGGATTTTGCAGTTTCATTGTGGAGAGTCCTTTGGCAAGTCATCAATGGTTTGCCTCTTCTTCTCGTTCCTTGCAGGGTGTCAATAGTGCCATTATAAGACCTACGAGAGCGCTTGTAGTTGATCTGTTGAATCCAAGCAGACATTTTGTCCTTTTGAGATTCAGATTGGTCCAGAAGGCTTTAGATACCCTATATTTAGCAGTCACCTTCTATTAGCGATCAAGTCAATCTGCGTATACGGCTCGTTTAGAGGAATGATAATGTCCTATAGCACTAGCTGAATGTCAAGCTCAGAGCCTTTTCTTGCACATTCAACTGCTCCTTCATTTCTCTTCACTCCAGAGCGGCTGGTAACCCATTTTTTGGAGCGACTTCCTGTGTTCTTTAACATATCTTGAATTGATGCGTTTGACTATAAACAGAAATGATGAGCTTTGCTGTAGGTAAGTCTGTCAGTTTTATCGTTTTTGCTGCCTTGTTTACTTGTATAGCGTAGATCTCAGCTTGGAAGTTTAAGAGTCTAAAGGAACAATTGAAGGATAATTGTTCTGAGTTCACTCCCGCTCTAGTGCCATTGTCCACTTTTAAGCAGCCAGTATAAACATGGTGGCCATAACGATAAGGCTTGCCACCTATACATCGCCACTTTCTGCGTGAAAGTGAAATTTAAATTGGAATCAAACGGAAGATGCTTGAGGAAGTCCTAATTAAAAAAAGTTAATAAAGCTGCCCCCTATTATATGTATATATATATAATTGACGAGGGTATACGCGCCCTTGGGTGTTTGACGTGACGTGCGTCTTGATGTTGTTCCACAAATGGAGGGACCTACAGTTTCAAGCCGACTCCGAACGGCAGATATTTTTATGAGGAACTTTTTCATGGCAGAAATACACTCGGAGGTTTGCCATTGTCTACCGAGGGGCGACCGCTATTAGAAAAACACCTTTTCTTAATTTTGGTGTTTCGCCGAGATTCAAACCTACGTCCTCTCTGAATTTCGAATGGTAGTACCGCAGCAAACTATCGGCTTCGGCGGCCCCTGACTCCTATTAAATAAATTAAAATGCATACATACATGCTACTGCTTACCAACGTCTTTTTACAGAAGTCACAACTCCTCTATTTCCCGAATGGAGCTTAATTTTCACTGATGGGCCAAAAACTGATACTAACACCTCGTTTGCAGTTGTCAACTCGAAAGGAGAAACAATCACGGCCCGCATCCTCCCTAGCTATGCCTCTGTTTATACAGCCAAAGCTGCAGCGATCCTTCATGGTATTACTTTCGCTGAAAACTCTTTATCGAAAGCAGTAATTTACGCGGATAGCAAATCAGCCATTTACTCGATAATGAACACAATGAACAAGACGCATATCATCTCCTGTATCCGGAGCAAATTATTAAAAAATAGCGACCGCATAAAACTTATGTGGGTTCCAGGCCATGCAGGCATAAGAGGGAACAACCTAGCGGACGAACGAACTAAACTCGCTGGGAAAGAACCACTAATAACTTTCGACTATATTTCGAAAAAAAAACGTATACAAACTTATACATCTTCTCCTTCTTCTTCTTAATTGGCGCGATAACCGCTTACGCGATTTTGGCCGAGATTAACAAAGCGCGCCAGTCGTTTCTCTCTCGTGCTAACCGGCGCCAATTGGACACACCAAGTGAAGCCAAGTCCTTCTCCACCTGATCTTTCCAACGCAGAGGAGGCCTTCCTCTTCCTCTGCTACCACCAGCTGGTACCGCATCGAATACTTTCAAAGCCGGAGCGTTTGTATCCATTCGAACGACATGACCCAGCCAACGTAGCCGCTGGATCTTTATTCGCTGCGCTATGTCTATGTCGTCGTAAAGCTCATTCAGCTCATCGTTCCATCGCCTGCGATATTCATCGTTGCCTACGTGCAAAGGTCCAAAAATCTTGCGCAGAATCTTTCTCTTAAACACTCCAAGCGACGCTTTATCGGATGTTGTCATCGTCCACGCTTCTGCGCCATACGTTAGGACGCGCGTGATGAGAGTCTTGTAGAGTGTTAGTTTTGTTCGTCGAGAGGGGACTTTACTGCTCAGTTGCCTACTTAGTCCTTTACAACCCCGAAATTATAATTGTCAATAGTGACGTGGGTGCCGATACGCGAGTGCGCCGACTGTTTGTTTGAAGACAGGAGGTACTTCGTTTTGTCCTCGTTCACCACCAAACCCATTCGCTTTGCCTCTTTATCCAGTTTGGAGAAGGCAGAACTAACAGCGCGGTTGTTAAGGCCGATGATGTCAATATCATCGGCATACGCCAGCAATTGTACGCTCTTATAAAAAATTGTGCCTGAGCGATTAAGTTCTGCGGCTCATACGATGCTCTCCAACATCAGGTTAAAGAAGTCACACGACAGCGAGTCACCCTGTCTGAAACCTCGTTTGGTATCAAACGGCTCGGAGAGGTCCTTCCCAATTCTGACGGCGCTGCTGGTGTTGAGCAACGTCATCTTACATAGCCGTATTAGTTTTGCGGGGATACCAAATTCAGACATCGCGGCATACAGGTAACTCCTTTCCGTACTATCGAATGCAGCTTTGAAGTCGACGAAAAGATGGTGTGTGTCGATTCTCCTTTCATGGGTCTTTTCCAGGATTTGGCGTATTGAGAATATTTGGTCAATGGTGGACTTTCCAGGTCTGAAGCCACACTGATAAGGTCCAATCAGTTGGTTGACGGTGGGCTTCAGCCTTTCACACAATACGCTCGCTAGAACCTTATAGGCGATATTTAGAAGACTAATCCCGCGGTAATTGGCACAAATTGCAGGATCGCCCTTCTTATGGATTGGGCAGAGCACACTTAAATTCCAATCGGCAGGCATGCTTTCATCCGACCATATTTTGCATAGGAGCTGATGCATGCACCTTACCAGTTCCTCGCCGCCATGTTTGAATAGCTCTGCCGGCAGTCCGTCGGCGCCCGCGGCTTTGTTGTTTTTTAGCCGTGATACTGCTATTCTCACCTCGTCATGGTCGGGTAACGGAACGACAATTCCGTCGTCAACGATTGGGGTATCGGGATCTTCACATTCTCTATGACATGCGCAGCTGTCACCGTTTAACAGGTTCGAGAAGTGTTCCCTCCATAATTTAAGATTGCTCTGTACGTCAGTCACCAGATCGCCGTCTTTGTTCTTACAGGAAAACGCCCCGGTCTTGAAACCTTCTGTAAGCCGCCGAACTTTCTGGTAAAATTTTCGGGCGTTGTTCCTGTTGGCCAGCATCTCAAGCTCCTCGCACTCACGTATTTCGGCCTCTCGTTTCTTCTGTCGGATAATACGTCTCTCTTCCTTTTTCAGCTCTCTGTAGCGATCCCACATGGCTCGCGTTGCGCCCGATCGCAGCGTGGCTCTATAGGCGGCATCCTTTCTTTCTGCGGCAGCATGACATTCCTCGTCGTACCAATTGTTTTTTCGGGCTCGCCGGAATCCGATTTCTTCTTCGGCGGCGGTACGTAGTGAACGAGAATTGTTGCTCCATTGCTCGCGCATGCCGGTTTGTTGGGCAGTGCTCTCCGAGAGCAGGAGTGAGAGTCGAGTGGCGAATCTTCTGGCTGTCTGTTGTGATTGCAGCTTTTCGATGTCGAACATTCTTTGCGTAGGTAGATGTACGTTTTTTGCTGCACAGAGGCGTGTGCGCAGCTTGGCTGCAACAAGGTAATGATCCGAGTCGATGTTGGGCCCTCGGATCGTACGTACGTCTAATACACTAGAAGCGTGTCTTCCATCTATCACAACATGATCGATCTGGTTTCGCGTTTTTCGATCAGGAGACAGCCAGGTAGCTTGGTGTATCTTTTTATGCTGGAATCTGGTGCTGCAGACTACCATGTTTCGGGCCCCGGCGAAGTCGATCAGCCTCTGTCCGTTACCGGATGTTTCGTTGTGCAGGCTGAATTTTCCGACTGTGGGACCAAAAATTCCCTCCTTGCCCACCCTGGCGTTGAAGTCGCCAAGCACGATTTTTATGTCGTGGCGGGGGCAGCGCTCATAGGAACGTTCCAAGCGCTCATAGAAGGAATCTTTGGTCGCATCGTCCTTCTCTTCCGTCGGGGCGTGGGCGCAAATTAGCGAGATGTTAAAAAATCGCGCTTTGATGCGGATTATTGCGAGACGCTCGTCCACCGGAGTGAATGACAGTACTTGGCGACGAAGTCTCTCTCCCACAACAAATCCGACACCGAATTTGCGCTCCTTTACATGGCAGCTGTAGTAGACGTCGCAAGGTCCTATGGTTTTCTTACCTTGCCCCGTCCATCGCATCTCTTGGATGGCAGTGATGTCAGCCTTTACTCTCACGAGGACATCAACCAGCCGGGCAGAGGCACCTTCCCCATTAAGGGACCGGACATTCCAGGTGCATGCCCTCAAATCATATTCCTTATTTCGTTTGCAGGGGTCGTCTTCAGTAAAGGCAGTTCTCATCCGAGGCTTTGTAATTCTTTTCATTGGGGGGGATTTTTAAGTGGCGGGTCCCAAACCCAGCGCACAACCAGCTATCCTGGAATGCTTCGCCTTCTCACGTTAGCTCACTCCCGAACGGGTGTTCGGGAGCTACCCAGAGGATACGTGGGCTAATCCCGGCCGTTGTGAGCTGCTTGAACCATATGTAGAAGAATCGTCCTGGCCACTCCCAAGTGAATGGCGATCAGTAACTTTCCCCACTTGCGTGGACTTCTACACATGGAACCATCCTAACTAAACTTATACATCAGAGGCACTATAATACACAAATGGTCAATTGGGGATCCTCTTCCCATCATTATATCGTAAATAATCCAAACAGGATAAAATCAAACTACCCACTAAATTGCCCTTGCAACGATATCAAATCATTTCTCCGCCTTTGACTAGGGCACA